>NC_141900.1:32272407-32425925 GCF_057802395.1 Ceratotherium simum simum
TGAAGTAGCCAGAAAATAATTTCTACAAGTTTCCACTACCATAAATACACACCCACATGTAAATATGTCCATATATTCTGTCTTTTCTCCATCCTTTCAATTCACTAGATCCCATCCTTTTTGCCTACTCAGGGACATTATTTCAGCAATTCTTGCCTGTCTGTTCTCAGTCATCAATTTTTCATTGTCTACTGGATCGTTCCTAGTAGCGTTACAAACATACCTTAATTTCTTCTTTAAAATAAAAAGTCCCGTTAGCCCACTTTTGGCTCCATCCAATTTCTCTACTTCCCTTTAGAGCAGAATACCTTGAAAGAACTGCCTGTACTGCCTCCATTTCTTCTTCTAACATTCTTCCTTAAACCACTCCAGTCAGGCTTTTACCTCTATCACCTCACCAAAACTGTTCTTCCCAGGTCTCCAGAGACCTTGTTGGTAAATCCAAGGGTGACTTTTTTTTAGTCTTGGTCTTACTTGATCTATCACAGTTTTTGACAGTATTTATCGCTCCCTCCTCCCCGAAACATTTTGTCACTTGGCTCCCAGGGAACATATTCTTCTAGTTTTCTTCTACCTTTCTGTCCATTCCTTCTCAGTCTCTTATGCTGCCTTGTGTACGTCTCCTAACCTCTAAATGTGGAGTGCCCCAGAGCTCAGTTCTTAAACTACTTCTGTTTTCTGTTTTTTACTCCCTAGACCTTACGGTTTTAAATTCTGTCTCTGGTGATGACTCCCAGATTTATTCCAGTCCAGACTTCTCTTAACTCTAGATGTTTAGAAGGTACCTCAAACTAATATAGTTTAAAACTGAGCTCCTGAAACTTCCTAAATTCTTAAATTTGCTTCTTCTGCAATCTTCCCCATCTCATTAATGGCAAGTACAGTCTTCCAGTAGCTCAGATAAAAAAAACTTTAGTATCATTCTTGACTTTCAGTTTCTTTCATATTTGGTTTATCTGCAAATCCTATTGGCTCTACCATCAAAATATGTCCACAATTTGAGATGCGTCTCCTCACCCTTACTTGCCTTCACTCTATTCCAAGCCACTGACATCTCTTATCCAGATTATTGAATTAGCTTCTTAACTGATCTCACTCCAGCCCTTATCGCCCTTCAGGCTCTCTTCCCCTAGCAGCCAGAGTGATCCTGTTAAAATAAAAGTCAGATTATATCACTCCTCTACTCTAAATTCTTTCAGTGGTTTCCCATCTGAGAGTTAAAGCCAAAGTCTTTACACGTCCCCACACAATATCTTACTGTTCTCGTTCATTCTGCTCTGGCCACACTATCCTCCTTGCTGTTCCTATGGACTGTCCAGGCGTGCCCCCATCTCAGAGCCTTGCACTTGGTTTTCCTTCTGAATGAGGTGCCCCTCCTCAGAGCATGACTGACTCCCTGCATGACTGGCTCCCTTATCACTTTGTTCCAAGTCTTAAGTTACTTTTCTTGGCTTCCTATCTAAAATTTAAAACATGCTGTCCCACCCGCAACACATTCCCTTTCTTGGTTTATTTTTTTCCTTACTACTTTTCACCGTCTAGCATAATACCGTGTTCATTTTGTGTCTTCTCCACTGAAAAATAAGCCCCATCAAGGCAGAATTTTTGTTTCTTTTGCTCACTGCTGTCTTCCTATCACCCAGAGAAATACCTACTACGTGTTAGGTACACAATAAATATTTGTTAAGCAAATATGTATATACACATGTATTGGAAGGGAATGTGTTAGGAAATCAGATGGTCATGGATTTTTTCCATGGATTTTTTTAAATAATTAGAACCTGCCATTATTATTCTGGAGTTGAACTGTTCTTTTTCTTGAAGTTTCAGAAAATGATCAGAGCTTTGAGGTGACCATGACCGCAACCACAGAGGTGGCAGATGATGAGATTACTGAGGGAACTGTGACACAGATCCAGGTATAGTAAGTCTTTTTACTGGCTACAAGAGGATTATCCTTTACACATACCTTAGGTGATAAAATGATGAGAATACATTGTGTCTGACAAAATAGCAACCACAAAATTGAGGTAAGACTTACTGCTTCATTCAGGCTTCCAGTCCCCATACACATGAGTCTTAGAATTGTAAGCAAAGATAGAATTTTAGAATTCATTCCCTGTGGAGTGGTTCACATAGATGATGCATGTGCATTCTTTATCTACGTGGCGTGATCTCACTAGAGCTGTTAAATAACTTTAAATTTTATCTTACCGGTTATATAAGATATTGATTGGGATATAAAGCTTTTTAAGGTAAGTTTTCCCTGGCAGTTATCCGTAGTGACTGATTTAGAAAGGCTACATGCGTTGTCTGTTCTAATGTGAATGGAAACTAGTCATTTCAAGTAGATTTTTTAATTAGAATAGTTGTAGTTATGGTAGTTCCTTTTGGTGCCTGTAGGACTAGATATATTTTACCATATGTTAAGAGGCTGGATAATAATCAGCCTTTCTTTTCTCCTCTTATGTGAACTTTAATTGTCTCATATAAGTTATTTCTGCCAAAAGTATTCATTGCTTTCTTGGATAGCCTGAAGCTAAAATCTGTGGTACATATAAATTTATTTCTGGCTGATTGTGCCTTTCTTTTTAGATTGTCCTTTTGCTTCATCTCTTCATTTAATAAAATATTTTTGAAGTAGATAGTAGAGACATCGTACCATTATTTTCCTTATGTGAAGCATCACAATGACCCTTTTTCAGTTAAGAAGTATAATAGTTACAGGTTGATATGTAACATCAAGGACTAAGGATATCTCAGGTAGGTGCATTGTGAACCTTTTGCAATAGGGAACTTCATTCCAGAATGACAGATTTCCAGAGAAGTGAGTCTCTGATGTGCTTCAGACAGGCTGGAGATCCTCATAATCTGCCCTTGGATTTCAGTGGGTGATTTGGACAGGAATTTTTTCCAAGTCCTCTGAAGCAATAGAGCACATCTTGTCTTCAAAATGGGGCTTGTCAAATTCATTTCAGGTTCAAAGACTATGCAGTCTCACTTCCGTTCCATTTTCAGCACAGTAAAAATAAATATGTATATATATGTGCGATTTGGTTTACAACCTAGTTATAAGACCGAACAGTGGCAATGTTAGTTAGACAAGTTATAGGGTGCTTTTGTTTGGGTTATTTCCAGAGAGTTAATGAGTATAATTGAACATTAGCCTCTTGGTTTGTTATTACCATTTTAGTAAATGAAAAACTTTTAATAATTTCTAATATTTGTTTAATAAGACTAACATTAGCTTGTGAGTGAAAGTCAGCATAGTTAAAAGTTCAGAAATAGTCTGCTTTTTGCTGTGTCCTTTTTTGTCAAGCCAGGTGTAGCTATTTCACATAGTTCAGTAATTAATGTATTATGTCTCTTTCCAGTGATGAGACTAGCTTGAAAAATAATTAGGAATTAAAATTTTTCCCAATATATACAATACTTTGTGGTTGCAAGAAATATTCAATGGGTGAAATATTTATTTTTCGGTTTCTAAGCCTGTATATACTATAGACATGAAACTCTACAACTTATAAAGGCTTCATTCATAAAGCAACAGCCTCCTAAATAAAGCCTGCGTAATTTAAAAGGAGTTATGTATATAGTAGTAAAAAATGGGGGTAATATACTATAAAAAACTAATTAATATCTATATACTAGGTATAGATAGATACCCTTTAAGGTACCTAAGTCTTCTGCTATACTCATTTGGTTCATTTGTAATTGACAGTGTTGAATATTATTGGTAAGGTTTAATAATTATTTGCTTCATTTGATGGCTGTTTACATGTTTAACATATGATTTAAGTAATAATTGCAACTCTTCATCAGGAATATTTGCGCCATAAGGCAGTAAGTGTTTGCCCAAAGATAGCAATTAATCAGCGTGACAGCTTTATTCCTAAGGTTCATAGAGTGGGCTTTGCTGTATATTTAAACTCACTTTGGGAAATGGTGGTTTTATTCTTTTCAGCAACTGATTAATATAAGAGATCATCGTCTCGGGAGACCTTTTTCTACGTTACATTTCTTAAAAGTGGGTGTTTTATGTATCAAGGTCTTATGGTAGCTCTCTGTATCACCCTTGAAGAATAGCTCCTGTGTCAAATCTTAGAGAATTGCAATCTTCAGAATACAAGAGGCCTTAGACATCACCTGTCTGGTCTGTCTCAAGTCTCAGCTTTATAAAGTCCTCTTGGTCATTAAAGGAAAAAAATCTAAAATGTATGACGCGTGAATATTGGGTTACAAAACGTTTCAGACTTGTTCAGTAATTTCTAGCTTTTTGCCTATGCATTTAAAAAAAACATTTTCATAAATACAATATATTCATTACCACCAGATATAAAAATAAAGTAAGTGATAATAGAAGCATGGCTTTTCTCCTCGTTGTGCTTTTGTTGTTCACTGACTGCTGCTCTCTTTCCAAGTGAGATTGGTTTCAGTCCCTCTTGAAATTAAAAAATCAGTTTCTCCTTATTCAAGAAAAGTCCAATCTTCATTAGAGCTTACCTCCAGCCAGTGACGTAGCTTAGTAGTTGATCCAGTCCAGAGACTGCACTCAGTTGAGTGGTCACTAGGCATGTGACTCTCCTCTTATCATGGTGTACCTGTGATAGGCTCATACCTGCTGCCAAATCTTCCTCACTTACACTATAGCTCTCTTTAGCCCAAGGCCAACTCTCTTAGAAGTGGCTTCGTTCCTGCAGAATTTACTTAGATTAGGTATGTCTGTAATTGAAAATGTACCCGATGATAGTTGCATAAATATACGAAAAGCGACTGAATTTTATACTCTAAAGGGTGAATCTTATGGTATGTGAATTATATTTCAGTAAAGCTGTTATTTTTTAACTACACATTTCTCAGTAAAGACTGCTTTAGTTGCAATAATAATCATAAAAAAAAATAGTACCATACAGTTCTTTGAGAAGGTACATTAATAAGGTAGGAATAGGCTCTAGAGGTTGGCTTAAACAAAGTTGTCAGTAAACGATAAGCAGACCATGAATTTGCAATAATGTGTTTTGACTTATCCTGTTAATCTTTTAAATTTAGCAGGAGATTACATTACAGGTGACTGTATATTTAGGCAGCAAACTACCTGTGAGGACATTAACAATCATAACACTCAACCCTACTGTTTTCATTTTATTGTATGTATAAGCTCATTTTACATATATAAATATACAAATGGATTTTGATATCCTATATTGATTTAAATACTTAATGGAATCTTAGCCAATATTCTATAGAATTTAAGCCACTAGTACAGAGTTATCAGCTTAAATGAAGGTCATATTTTGTTAATGCAGATAATTTTGTTTTCGTACTGCCAGAATAAAAACAGCAAGAAACTTTCTATAAATTGAATATATTTTTACTACATCTAAAACAAGTGAATTCCATATTATTTTATTAGAGTTTTATAATGCTTAGCATTACAAAGAAAGATGAATCAGGTTGGGTATTAAATCAAGCTGCTACTTTTTTTACTTTTACCTTTTCAAGATTCTACAGAATGAGCAACTAGATGAAATATCTCCCTTGGGTAATGAGGAAGTTTCAGCTGTTAGCCAAGCATGGTTTACAACTAAAGAAGATAAGGATTCTCTGACTAACAAAGGTAAGATATACTGTGAATTTTAGTGTCTGTTGGAAAAAATGGAGGTCAGAAGAGCTCCTAGTCATCAGGATTCGGAGTTAGACCTTCATAATGGTGATTGAGTACTTAGAGTAATTGAGCTTTTCTAATTGAATTAAATTGGGCTCTGAATGAGACCATGAAATCGACATTTGTTTTTCAATAATTGATCATTATTTCTGTGATATGAAGTAGATTATAAACAGATGCACTTTGGTGGCTTTTAAAAGACAATACGATTATTGCTTATGGGAGTAGGAAGCCAAGCCTTTTCAAAGATCTAACTTTGGTCTCATAAGCAGCTTAGAGACTTAAAGTAACATGGTGTTTATAGTGCTGCTATGCTCATAAGGATTGCTAGGAAGCTGCTACAAGAAAGTGGGGGTTGTGTATATGCCACTCAGAAGTAAGGAAAGGAAGTAAAAGTAAGTACATTGTTTGCAGCTACTATACAGTAAATACTTATTAAGAATATATTACTCACTTAGTATCCAATTTATTACATTGCCCTTGTCCTAGAATCATTTGTACATTTTCTTTTGCCCATAAAATTTATTTTCATTGGAGAAGTTTTTCAGAAAGTTTTGAGCATGATTTGATTTTTATAATTTTTATGAGTCTTTTTAGCAGTCCCATACTGCTGAAAGGATAAGAGATGTAACTGAGAGGAAGTAATATTTTTTGAATCTTTTACTTATCATTGTCTTTATTTAGTAGAGTCAGATGTATTCTTCTTAAAAACCAGAGGTTACAAAAGCAACTTTACCTGGGGATCGTTCTGATTTCAGACGCTGGACAAAGTAAATTAGCTACATTTTATTCTGACATAATTTATTTAATCACAAAGCACATCAATAATATTTTATTTCTCTCAAGGAATAACATTTTCTATAACATTACTTATTTTCTTTTAAAGGACACAAATGGAAGCAGGGGATGTGGTCCAAAGAAGAAATTGATATTTTGATGAACAATATTGAACGCTATCTGAAGGTATCTTATGGCGTATTTTTTTATTTCGCTAATTTCTTCATTGCCAATTGCAAAAATGTCAAAACTTTTCATTAATTTTTGTAATGGATGATTGGCTCATATGTGGCTTAATAATCCTCAGATGTATGACTGTAGTATATTTTTAAACAAATCTTGAATTCTCAGTTTAAAGTAGCTTTATTGCTTTAGTTAACATCCTGAAGTTTAGACAAAATCTTATTAAGCCCTGTCGTTTTATAAATTCAAGTTTAAGTTTACATTGTCTAAAGCCTAAGATATGCATCTTCCTCTTTGAATGAATTTATGACATCACACTAGTCCTTCCCTTCAAATAAAAAGAAAAATTTAGTTCATTTTCATATTAAGGCTTACATGTTGTTAGCTCAGTCATCTGCTTCATTAAATGTCTGTTGTACACAGTATGTTTGAGGCCTGGAGATATGAGTTGCCTTAACACATAGTCTTTGCTTTTGAAAAGCCAACAATCCGTTTGGGAATGCTGAAAACAGGTGAAGAATGATGCAAGGCTTTGCACCATGTGATTGATCCATGTTGTGAATTCTGCATGAGATCAGAGAAGAAAGAATTTATTCTCGGGGTTAAGACAGTTATGGAAAATATTTGGAAGACCAAGGATTTGAGCTGAGTCTTAAAGGGGTATAACCTAGGCTAGAATAGGGCTGGAGGGATCAGCATGAGTAAATGCTGAGCACCAAGGAGTCAGAGATCAACCCAGAGCACGTTAAATTAACCCTTTTAACTTGAACTGAGATAATTAACCTCTGGAAACTGGGCTTGGAAGTCCGGGCCAAAGAATTAGACTCTGTCCTGTTGGAAATGAGAAAAACTGATAACTTAGGTGAGAGATCGGTGGAGTAGATCTGTGCTCTTCTCAAGGAAATCTTTCCAGAGACTTGCTGACCATCCTCGTAATGGAGTTAGAGTCAAATAGTGCATGTTAGAAATGTAGACCATTAGCGTTGTTTGGGAATGAGAGGTGTACAGTCTCTATTTAACCATTCCACATTGTTTGATACTTAGATTGTTTATAATTTTTCACTATTGTAAATACATTGCTGCCTAGAATGTCCACATTCTTAAGCTTAATTTAAGCTGCTCTCTTCCCAAACTAAGCTTTGTAAAGTATAAAGAATAAATAACTTTAATTCTTTATTAATGAATAAAGATCCTTCCCACCAAGCTAATTGTTATAAGAGAAACAGAAATACAGTGATCACTGAGAATGTATCCAGAAGTGTGTTGAAGTTGTCCACTGGTTACACACACTTTAGTTAAAACTGGAAAAATGCTACAGGTTTAGATAAAGCAGTAACGAGTGGTAAGAATACTGAACTTTGGGAATGAAGAAGCTGGTTTCTTGTCTGTGGGATTGGAGTAGATGATTTCCAAGGGCCCTGCCAACTTTATGATTAAAGGGCTGGAACGTGACTAAAATTGGAGATATTTTAGATGACTGTTTCGGTTGACCAGATGAGAGTAATAAGAACTTTTCACTACGGTGGTAGAAATAGAATTGGCAAGGAAAGGGCAGATAAGCAACTAGTCTCTAAGGAAGCGTGATGACTTGATTTGGGAAAGAAGGAAAATGAGGAGTTGGAATCACTTAAGAGTTTTTACTTTGGATGATTGGGAGAATGATGGTAGGATTGGCAGAAAAAGTAAATGTCCGAAAAGATATACTGATCCTGGAAAAAGATAATTTGTTTGATTTTGATTTTTGACCGTGGTTTTTATTATGTGGTGCTCTTCAAGAACATTGTGGAGCGATTTTTAAACAAATTAATTAGATGTCATATCCCATATTTTGGGTAAAAAGATAAATGAAAGTAACTGCCACAAGCACAAAAAAAAAAGCAGAATTTTCTTATCTCACTATATGGTCATCCTACAACATAGTGCCTTGCATATAGGAGCTTGTCAATATTTAGGTTTAATTATTTGTGGAATTGAAACTGCATAATTTTAGAAAAGAGTCTAAAATTTAGAAACTGTTTACTGTGAAGTTTCATCCATTCAAATGCCTATCAGTGTAATTTTACCTTTTTTTGAAATTTATATAAATAAGTTCATTCTCTGGGTATTCTGTAACTGGCTTCTTTTGTTCAATATTATGTTTTGAGATCCATCCCCTGTTGGTATGTTTAACTGTATTTCATTGTGCAAATATATATACTGTAAGTTACCCATTCTACAGTTAATGGTCATTTGGGTTCTGTTTAGATTTTTGCTATTAATTTGTACAAATCTGGTGTGAGTGTGAATGTGAGTGTGAATGGTATTTTATTATGGCTTTAATTTGTATTTCTCTGATTACATATTTTTATATGCTTATTAGCCATTTGTTTTCTCTTTGAAATTCCTGTTGGTGTATCTTCTCATCAATTTTTCTATGGGATTTTCTTTTTCATTTTTCTAGATGTTCTTAAGGTATGTTGGAGACTAGTGGTTTTCTGGTTATTTGTGTTATAGATACCTTGTCCCAATTTAGTGGCCTGTCATTTCCTTCTTTCTAGGTGTCTTTTGATGAAGAGAGATTCTTAATTTCAATATAAAAATTAATCATCTTTTTACTTTTATGTTTCGCATGCTTATTTAAGAAATCCTGCTCTGCCTTAAGGGCATAAAGATATTGTCATATATTGTCCTATAAAAGTTTTACAGTTTTGCCTTTCACACTGATTTTTTTCCTATGGTTGTGAGATAGGGTTTCAATGTTGTTGGGGTTTTTTAGTTTTGTTTTGTGTGGATGACAGTCATCCCAGCAGCATTATGAAATGTCAATCTTTTTCCGGTCTACAATGTCCATTCTGTCCTAAATCAAGCTTCCACAAATTTGTTTCTAGGTTTTCTAATTTGTTCCTAGGTTCTGTTTGTTGATACCTGCATCGGTACAGCACTGCCTTCAGAAGTCCCAATATCTGATGGGGCAAGTCTCTTCATGAATGTCTTGGCTCTTCTTGGCCCTTTCTTCTTTCATTATAAATTTAGAATCAGTTTGCAGAGAATGGAAAAAACTTGAAATTTTTATTGGGACTGCATTGAAACTGTACATCAATTTGAGAGGAATTAACATGTTTACAATATTCCATCTTACTATTGAAGAACATTTTATAGCTCTCCATTTTAGTTAGTTCCTCTTTAATGTCTTTTTTAGTTTTATGTTTTCCTCCATAAAGGACTGCATAACTTTCCGAAGATTTAGTCATAATGCTTTTAATTTTGACGCTATTGTAAATGAGAACTTTTAAAGATTTTTATGAGCTTTGTATAGAAATGCCAGTGACTTTATATATTGATTTTGTAACCAGCAGCCTTGCTAAATAAATACTCTTGTAAATCAGATAGTTGGTTCATAAATTTCTGGGTTGCTACATATATAACATCTGTAAATGATTTTTCTAATCTTTATACTTTTTATATATTTTTCTTTTATCAGCTTATCAGCAAATCCTAACTCGCTAGGAGTGTTATATATGAATGTTGAATTTTATGAATGCTCTTTCCACACCTACTGAGATTTTACGGTTTTTTCCCAAAAATCTACTCATACAATTAATTACAGTAATAATTTTTCTGAAATTAACACAAACTTGTATTCCTGGAATAAGCTCACTCTTTGCATTGATTATTAACCTTTTTATACATTGCTGGGTTCAGTGTTCTAAAATAGTTTAAGGATTTGGGGGATCTATGTTAATGAATGAGCTTGGCCTAAAAATTCTTTTCTGAAACAGTTCTTGTCTGATTTTGCTATTGAGGTTATGCTAGCCTAATAAAATGAATGAGGAAGTGTCCCCCCTTTTTTCTTTCCTCTAGAATAGTTTAAAATCAGAATTATGTTTCTCTTGATTGTTTGGTAGGATTTACCTATAAAGTCATCTGGTCCTGGTGTTTTCATTGTGGGAAAATTATTAATAACTGATTAAATTTTCTTGATGGTCTGTGCTTATTAGATTTTCTATCTCTTCCTGAGTCAGTTTTGGTAAGTTGACTTTTTCTAGGAATTTATTCATTTTATCTAAGTTTTGAAATTTATTGCCATAAAATTTTCATAATGTTCAACTGTCTAATCTCTGTAGCATTTCTACTTAGGCCTCATTTTTCATTTCCAATATTCCTTTTTTTGGTTTGTTTTTCATTTTGCCATAAGTTTATCTTTTCATATTTTATTAGTCTTAATGGATCTTTTCAAAGAACCAATTTTTAGCATTCCTTATCCTTTCTGTTCTTTCTTGATTCCTGATTCCATTAACTTTGTTCTTATGATTTTCTTCTACTTTCTTTAGATTTTAATTTTTTATAATTTTAAAAGGGGTTGACAGAACTTTATCGAATTTAATACCATTTATTTTTGGAACATTTAAGTATCACTTTATTATCTCTTATAAATTTTAAAGTTTATAATTGACTTATTAATGAATTAGCAATACATTATTTTTCTAAATGCCATTGGTGATCTATAACATAAAAAAAAACTTTTAAAAAGCATAGTATATCCATATGCATTTTATCAGAAATCCCTAAATCAAAGAAATGTAACCCATTTAGGCACGCGGAATAAAAGATGCTACAGAAATCATCTTTGAGATGTCAAAAGACGAAAGAAAAGATTTCTACAGGACTATAGCATGGGGTCTGAACCGGCCTTTGTTTGCAGTTTATAGAAGAGTGCTTCGCATGTATGATGACAGAAACCATGTGGGAAAGTATGAAAACTTGTAATGCTGCATGTTTTCATGTAATTAGGGGAAATATTTAAGGAACTATCCTTTTTTTAAATAGAGTTATAATCAAAGCCTTAATTAGAGACAGCTATGAATTACTGTTAATATTTTTTTCTCCAGGTCCATGTTGTGAATATGGTGAAACCTCATTATAATAAGGCCTCTTTTAGAAATTAGAATCTAAATCACCTTATATAGGTTAGATTTAAGACCTAGCTGACTTAATACATCAAAGTCTGCTTTGTAATAAAGTAACATTATAAAAAGTGTAATAGTGGTTAAAGATTTAGGAAGTGTGGGAAGATCTCTACATAACATTTTTCTTACTCGTTTTTATAGTATAGCATTTCCTAGGTCAGTGACTTTTTTTTTTTTTTTTTTTAATAAAACCAGAGTGGAAAACAACTAAATTTCTGGATACAATGCATGGATTTCTGTTATAGGTAACATTTATGGGAAGGCATCATATTTTCAGTGCAATGATTATATGGTAGTATAATCATTTTCAGTGCAATGATTATATGGACATATTTTTAATTTCTCTTTGGGAATTTTAGGTGGTAATAGTATGGCTTACTAGATACTGCTTTTTCTTAAAAAAAACATTGCATTGGCTGTATTGAAAACATGCCCAGTAAAAAAAAAGGCTTTATATTGAGGCAAGAGTGTGTCAGATGTCCATGCATAGGTAGACGAAGAGAATTTTAAGTTTTTCAGTGCCTTGTCAGAATTTACCATAGATTTTCTTTTTTTTAGCTCTAGTTTACAATGTCATTTACAAGTCTTTCGGAATAGCTGTATTAGAGTGCCTGAACCTAACTTTGAAATAAAGATTAGGCAACATAGGAGCAAATACATTTTAAATGTTGAATTTTCCTAGAGAAAATTGTACAGTTCTTGCTTTTATTATAGCTAAAAATATTTGTTTTAAGAAGAAAATAGAAGCATTAATTTTAATTTTTATTCATCTACTCTAAAATTAGTTACTTTAAAAATATTATCAGTATGCTAAGTGACTTAACATTTGGCTCTCTAAGTGAAAATCTGATTTTTAAGGTTTTTAGCATTCTCTGTTTTAATTGATCTTTTTTTAAATTTCTTTAAATTTCTAGATATACACCTGAAGAAATTGAAAAGCTCAAGGAGTAAGTTTAAAAATTTTTTTTTCATTAATTCTGATAGTTGGGTTTTAATTTTTTTAATGTCTTATGTTTTTAAAAGTTTTACTTTGAAAATGTCAAGACATTTTTGGTAGACTGCTAATATTTAATCCTGCTGCTAAGAATGATTGACCATAAATAGAACTTATCAGATCCATACCTGCACAGAGTAACCATGCCAATAAATTTAGTCTCCTCCTGTTGTCAGTTACCAAATGAAATGCATCCTTCGACCATTAATAGGGGCTACAGAAGAGATTAGATGGCCATTCTTGGTGGCCTGAAGACTAAATTTGGGGAACTTATATACCAGGATCAAAACCAGAGTTGTACTACATGGCTTAGTTTAGAATGGTGACTTGGCAATGTTTCACTTAATGTCTGGGCTGACTCTACCTTATAATGGCTATTTCACAGGAAACAATGTTGCTTCATGAGTTAGGGCCATTAAGTATGGATTAATGGATCGTATGGATCATGAAAAAAATTGAAGGTTGATCCTGTTTATGATGATAAGGATCTGTGAAACTTTTTAGATGCCTGAGCAGAGCTTGTTAAGAATACTCAAAAGGGAAAAATCTGGGGATTGCCTGGGAGATTGTGTCAATAACCTGAGGGGAAATTTGGTCTTTTTTGAACACATATCCAAGTTACTTATTTCTTCTCTGACCCAGGAAAAAGGCAATTGCTGCCTGTTTTTTTTTCACCCACAGACAACTGTGGACCCCAAAAAAAGGCCACACTTTCAAACTTTGGCTCTCAAAGTATTGCTGCCCACAACTTCCAAACCAGTCAAATGGGAAGAAGAAGAATGAAGAATAAATGATGAAATTAAAAGGGAGGAAACAGTTGAACCCAATGCTGATTGGCAGACTCTTGTTTTAGGCTCCGGATAAAGCATGGCAATGACTGGGCAACAATAGGGGCGGCGCTAGGAAGAAGTGCATCTTCCGTCAAAGATCGGTGCCGACTGATGAAGGATACTTGCAACACAGGTACTGGGTGCTGCTACTGGTGGTTTTGTCACCAGCTGAGCTTCCTGCCCTTCAGATACTGCTTTCTCTTGTATTCTGGAAAGAAAATTGTCATTTGCTTTAGTTCAAATTTTATTTTCCACTCTTCCTTTTTCTTCAAGCTTAATAGACCCAACTAATCCTTTATTTTTGTGCTTCTGTGTAAGGTAACATTGTTCACAGGGACACAGCGTCTCCTTAGTTTCAAAGGTTTTAGGTCTAGCATGTTGCCATTTTGCAGCAATTCAAAACTGCTCCAGTTGGGGAAGTATTTCTTTTTAAGGCTTATATACAGGTATTTTTAAGGTGTATATACAGGAAATAATTTTAGTTTAAGTCCATCTACCTGTTACGCTATGTTAACAATAGCTTATCAAAGTTTTATGAAAAACTTTAGTTCCAGGTAGGTCCCAACTTAGGAAGAAGCTGTGTTCTAAAGGTTTGTATGTATTGTGTTTGCTTATTTTCAAACTCGAAGTATGTTTTTCCATAGAAAAAACTTGTGATTGGTGTTTCAGTCCCCAGGCCACACCACAAATGCCTAACTCTTAACGTATACAAATGCACTAATGATACTGTTAAACCTAACCTTTGTGACCAACAACAGTATTTAGGCTCTGCCACTAACTCTCACTTAACCTCTCTGAGCCTCACTTTCCTCTGTAAAATGAAGAGGTTAGAATAGGTGATCTCATAGTTCCCTCTTAGCTCTAATGTTCTCTGAAGGATCCAGAATCGATGCTCAGTCTTTCAATAAAAACATAGTTCTCAAGTTAAGCTTGAGCTTCCAGGGAATATATTTTCTATCCTCACCCCGTACCCTGCTAAAGTGGAATCAGGAATGTTTCCTGCTTAACCACTCCACCAGCAGTATTAACTGCAAGGCAGTGATAATGTAAATTCTGCCAACTCTGTCCTTCTGTGGTGAATGACAGCTTAATGAATGAAGCAGGAATGGGAGCTTTAGATTTAGGATGGGACCCCAGATGTGAGTGTAGAACCCCTTTTGTTAGCATAATTTGGAAAAACACTGTGCCGTTCCCTGATTGCCAGCCTGAGGGGTTGATCTTCCTACTTCCTTTCCTTGCTGCTCTGTGTTGTTTCTGACCAGGAGTGTTCTCTCTTTTGTACCACACCATGGGACAGCACAGTCTGAGTTTTTTCTTCCTTTCTTATGATGCTAAAATAGGAGAGCACGACTTTGTGTTGAATCCGTGGTATCCAGAGCTGTGCCTAGCACATAATAGACCTTCAATAAATATTGTTGAATGAATGAATCCCTGAAGCAGGCACATAGCCTTTTTGAAATTTCCTACAAGTTTTTAGCTACTAGTAATAAAATGGAAACAGAAGTGGAAGACGTAAAGAAGTTCACTTTTTTTCCTTTCTGTTTTTCTGCTCAAGCTCAAGAAAAGACCAAGAGGAACATTTGATGTTATTAGTGGGTTTATGGGTTCAGAAAAACCTGAAATAAAAATATATGTGAAGGGAGCCGGCCCAGTGGCATGGTGGTTGGGTTCACGCACTCCCCTTCGGTGGCCTAGGGTTCGCAGGTTTGAATCCCGGGCACAGACCAATGCACCACTTGTCATGCCCTGCTGGGCGGCATCCCACATACAAAATAGAGGAGGAAGATGGGCCCACATGTTAGCTCAGAGCCAGTCTTCCTCAGCAAAAAGAGGAAGATTGGCAGGCTGGTCCCCTGGCTTAGCGGTTAAGTGCGTGCACTCTGTTACTGGCGGCCCAGGTTCGGATCCCGGGCACGCACCGACGCACCACTTCTCCGGCCATGCTGAGGCTGCGTCCCACATACAGCAACTAGAAGGATGTGCAACTATGACATACAGCTATCTACTGGGGCTTTGGGGGGCGGGGGGAGGAGGATTGGCAATAGATGTTAGCTCAGAGCCAGTCTTCCTCAGCAAAAAGAGGAGGATTAGCACGGATGTTAGCTCAGGGCTGATCTTCCACAAAAAAATTAAAAAAATAAAAAGAGTAAGATTGGAACAGATGTTAGCTCAGGGCCAATCGTCCTCACCAGAAAAAAAAAAAAGAAAAAATATGTGTGAATACCAATCTCAGACTTACATTTCATCACAGTAGCTTGGAGTTAGGGTAGTGGGGAAAGGAGATGGTATACATCTAGTTTTTGTGTTTACTAAAATGGGTGGGAGGCCATAGGTATTATTCCACTTGTCCCTCATCATTTTTTCCTGTAAATAATGGTCTCTATTGAGCTTACTGCAATTCTGCAGAGAGGGAATCTGAGGTGGGACTAAGAAAAAAGTCTGAATTTCTGTGTCCATCAAGCCATCGATGAAGCTCTTCCCACTTAGGACTTAGTGTAACATGACAGTACATAATTCTTTCTAGTTATGTTTTGGGTAGTTTTTCTTTCTTAAAGAGTCAGTCAGTGCCTTTTATTAGGATTCTATATTTTCTTTTGTACTAAGAACTTTACTGGGCTAGTAAAATGCAGCTGTCTTATGGGTACATGCAATCTCCCACCTAAGGGTTGTTCAGAAATACTTTTTTTTTTTTTTTTTTTTTTTTTTAAAGATTTTATTTATTTTATTTTTTCCCCCCAAAGCCCCAGTGGGCAGCTGTACGTCGTAGCTGCACATCCTTCTAGTTGCTGTATGTGGGACTCGGCCTCAGGATGAACGGAGAAGTGGTGCCTCGATGCGCACCCGGGATCCGAACCCGGGCCACCAGCATCGCAGCGCGCGCGCTTAACCACCAAGCCACAGGGCCGGCCCTGTTCAGAAATACTTTTAATTCTATTGCGTACTTCCTCTCAGTCCTTGGAAATACAGGGCTGAATCTGATTTGCAAAAAATGGAGAAGGTGGCAGTAGTAGTCTGGATAATTTTCTTCTTTCAGGGAAATGGACCGAAGAAGAAGAAAAGAGACTTGCAGAGGTGGTTCATGAATTGACCAGCACTGAGCCAGGTGACATAGTCACACAGGGTGTGTCTTGGGCAGCTGTGGCAGAACGAGTGGGTACCCGCTCAGAAAAGCAGTGTCGTTCTAAATGGCTCAACTACCTGAACTGGAAACAGAGTGGAGGTACTGAGTGGACCAAGGAAGATGAAATCAATCTCATCCTCAGGTTTGTGTCCTAAATCTTTTAATGACTAAAGCTGCTTAATGGCTGTGGATGTCTTTATTGATTTTCCTTTTTTGGTTTCCCTAGATGCCTAATGTCTGAAAAGCATCCTTTCCATAGAGACACTCTTTAAGATCCTGAGTATTTCATATTGAGCTCTTTTTTTGTTTTGTGTTTGTTCCTTTTTAGTGGATTTAGTGCTCGTGCAAAGTGCCAGATTGAAGGCGTGGAGACTGAAGTCCTCTCTATATCCACAGAACAGGTATGGCACAGACAGTGGCAGTGCAGCTTTCCACTGTCCCACCAATGTGCCTCAGTCCTAGCCTAGGAGGACCGTGGTGAGGGGAAGAGGGCTATTCAGTCTCCATGCCCTTCAATCTTTTGCTACTAAGATTGCCAAGAAGAGGGTCCAGTCTACAGTTACCCCACACCTTCACACTGGACCAAATCAGACACTTCCATTTTATACATATCCAAAAATAGCTTTAAGATCATAATCCCAAGCTTATTTTTTAAATTAGTTGGTTTAACCATTAAGACTCAGTGACTCAAATGGGCAAAAATACCGGCAAGAAAACACTTGAGACACTGAAGTAATAGAAGCTGTCATTGTGGCTGCTCCCTACGGAAAATCAAAATCATCCTGACAGTGAAAGCTAGAAAATGAATAGACTATTAAAACTCCAAATTTAGTCATACTATTTTGTTGGTTGTGTTTTTGGTTGCTGCTGGAGTATTGTTTTTGTCTTTTTATTTTGATTTGGGTTTTTTTTTTTTAATAGTTTATTTTTTCAACTAGTCATCTTTATGAATAGCTTATTTCTAAACATTTTTGTTTATTTTAAAAATAGAGGGGCCAGCCCGGTGGTGTAATGGTTAAGTTTATGTGCTCTGCTTCGGCGGCCCGGGGTTCGCAGGTTCATATGCCAGGCATGGACCTACATACCATTCATCAAGCCTTGCTGTGGCAGCGTCCCATATACAAAGTGGAGGAAGATTGGCACAGATGTTATCAGGGACCATCTTCCTAACCAAAAAAATAAAAATAGAAAAGCTCAGATCCAGGCAATAACACACTATAAAATAAAACATTGCAGAATACTATACAACTAAACCTGTTCTTATCCTATTCTAACCTAGAGCTACTCCCTTCCCTTCACAGTGCTTCATGTGGTTCTCACCATTTATGGTTCAGCCCATTGGTTGTACCATTAACAAAAGGCTATGCTGGTGATATTTCATAGCTCTTAGCTCTGGAAGCAGGTCTGCACTCCTGGAATCCTTTCCCATGCAACTTAACAATAGCATCTCAGTGACATAACCTGCCATTCCCTTTATTGCCAGTGCCATCACGTGTAGTCAGGAGGGTTCTTAGGGAGAAATAAATTAATATTTAACAGATGCTTATTTTGTAACCTGTAGGATAGCAGAGCTTGACGTAGCTGATGAAAACGACATAAACTGGGATCTGTTAGCAGAGGGATGGAGCAGTGTCCGTTCACCACAGTGGCTTCGAAGTAAATGGTGGACCATCAAAAGGCAAATTGCAAACCATAAGGATGTTTCATTCCCTGGTAATGTATTGTTTGCTTCTTAAGTCCTTCCCTTTTCTTACCATATTTACTCCTTAGGAGTTAGAGGTTAGAATCTCTTTACCTCAGCTAAAGAGATATGAATGACAGTAGCTATTCACTTAAACCTCTGCCCTATTTCTTTGGGTAACTTGTCTTTTCTTCCCTTGAGAAGAGTGGATGTGATTTGTAATTCTCAAAGCACCTAAGATGACAGTATACACATTTGCACACGTTGTTATCTCACATAAACTATGAAGAGGAAATAAATTTTATATATATACTTGCATTGTGTGCAAACGTATTTCTGAAAACTTAAGTTTAAATCAACTTTTGAGTTGAATAATTTCAAAATCTTAACTGGGTTTGTTATTTAGAGAAATTCTGTAGTAATTTATTTTTAGAACAAAGGCTCTGTAAATTTCTAATTTCATTTGTTATGTAAATCTCGATTTTAAGTTGGGTTTGCTTAAAAGTGAGGCATAGCATACTTTTCACTTCATTGCCTGCTTTGCGTTTAGGCACTAAAACTAAGTTGGACAGTCTGTTTAATTTAGGTAATCAAATTCATTCCCCTTAGTATAGTGCTCCAACTTCCATTTTTCCAAAGGAAAATTAAATGCTGAGAAACTTTGGCTTGATGAAAGTATGATTTTTTTAAAAATTAAATACCCAGTTATAAATTTATAAATCTGATTTTAAAACCAGAAGAGTGAATGAAGACTAATGTAACATGAATCCAGCCAGACTGCAGCATCACCTAAGAGGACTGATGTAGTTATCATGACTGACGGAGGAGGGCAAGTCTGGAGTTGGCTTTCATGTACAAGAACTCAGGGTGGTTGCATCTTACTGTTTGAAAAGATCAGTTGCTTCTCTGGAGTTGTGAGTTCGACTCCCAGCCAACTGATTATGCTCTTGCAGTGGCTAAAACAGTCAAGTGCCCTTGAGTCCTTGGTGGGGAAGTACACTCTTCATTTAAAAATGAAAATAAGCTACTTAGCATTACTAATATTCTTCCTAAGAATATTAAGAATTTTATCAAGAAGTCCTAGGACATAGAAAATGTCTTATTTCCATGTTCCTCACAATGGCTATTTTTAAAATGCATCTTAAATGGCAAAAACAGTATTATGTTATGAATTTTTAAAATCTGTTGTGATGGATAATGTTTCCAAAAATTTCCAGACAGGTTGTAGTTTTAAAATACTTTTATTGTTATTTTGGTAAGATCTCACATCCAGTATACAATTATTTCTTCCAAATACTTTCCCTCCTTACCACCCCCTCCACCTCCCTTGCTGCTTAGATGGTGGTCTGTCGGAGAGAATCAATGTTCTTTTTGTCTACCCATCTCCCTTCAGTCTTAATAAAAGGTCTTAAACAGTTACATGAGAATCAAAAAAACAACCCAACGCTTTTGGACAATAAATCAGGATCTGGAGTTCCAAACAGTAATTCCAATTCCAGTGTACAGCACGTTCAGATCAGAGTCGCCCGCTTGGAAGACAATACAGCCATTTCTCCAAGCCCCATGACAGCCTTGCAGATTCCGGTCCAGATCACCCATGTCTGTAAGTGTTTGAACCTCAAGACTCCTTGCTATTTGACTTACATGATTTGGTTAATGGCTCTGACATCTTTCAGTCTTCTAGAATGTTGATAGAAATTTATCCAAGTCACAGAATTAAAGGAGATCTAAGGCATTTTATGTTTATTAGCTTAATATTTGCACAAAGGATGAATGTGTGACAGGAAGGACTGATAACCAACTGCCTAGCCATTATAAACCATTTTAAATCGTCTTATTTCCTAGATGTTATAAGGAATTAATAATGAATAGAAAACTACCTAAAATATAGTCATTTGAGCAAGGAAATAGAGTTCATAGGTGGCATATTATTTGTAGTAATTCACAAGAAGAGACACAAATTGGGAATGGATTTGAGGTGATATGTAGAAGAAATGGGTTTTGGTGAGGTTGAAAAAGATTTTCTTCAGAGAGTAAAGAGCCAGTTTCCTATGGGAACTGTTTTGTTGACTTCTCTCTTTTCCTTAGCCTCTGACATTTTTTGTGCTAAATGAGATATGAGGAGCCAGCAATTGTTATAGGGAGGGAAAATTTATTTCCTAAGGTCTAAGCCAAGTTGATCTTTCTACCCTTCTTTCTATTATAGAGTGACAGAAAAGGAATGAGAATCAAATTCTCAGAACCATATTATCCTTCACTTACTTTTACCTCCCTTTTTTTCCCCCTACATAATGCTATTTGCCTATGGAAAGGTTATTGCCCAGAGTATACCAATCACTGTGTATTATTCCCAACCAGGAGATTATTGGCATTTTGCATGGGACACTTCTGTGTTAGCTGGGCTTTGCAGGATGTTCAGTGTCCCTTGACCTCATCCACAAAATGCCAGTAGTGCTTTCCAGTTATTATGACAAATAGAAACACCCTACACATATTCAAATGTACCCTGTGATCCTCTGTTTGAGAATCACTGGGTGTTATTAACACTATGTATCTGTATATACAGTGACTGTCAAGGTTTCTTCAGAGACATTTAAACCAATCATGCCTGTCTTATTCTTAAAAGTTCTAGTTTAAATTTGGTTATTTGCTTTAGCTTTCTACCAGTGTAATAAAGCATGAAGAATTTCTTTTCTTTGTCCCTACTTGTTTTGTATGGTAGTCTTGAGAATTGCAAAGCAACTAAAATTACTAGTCCACCATAAATATGAGAACTGCTATTGGCTATAAATCGATTGTGCATGGAGATTGTTACAATTTTCCTTGGCCATTGGATTGACGATACTTATTGGGAAAACAGCAAATATTAAATAGTACTTTAATATTCACTCACAGCATGGCTTTTTAAAAGTACTTAGAATAATTTTATTTCTTCCAGCAAGAAATGTGAGTATAGTAAGAGTTTTACAACACACCCATTATTCTTGGCATTCAGGTTAAAATCGCATGACGTTTCTTCCTTTAGGTTAGGGGTCAGGCATCGGCAAACTAGCCAGAGCAGTAAATATGAATATGTTAGGCTTTGCAGGCCACATAGGTCTCTGTGGAATTTTCTGTTTTGTTTTTAAACAATTCTTTAAAAATATAAAAACCATTCTTACCCTTGAACCACACTTGTCCCCGGCCATAGTTTGTTTACCCTTGATTTAGGCTATTTGTCTGGAATCACTTCAAATTGTTCTAGGTATGATCTTAGGAATCCATCAAATAGTAAGAGAAACAACATGAATCAAGTGCATTTCTTTTGGTAAAGGTATTACATTTCTTTCAAACTGAGAAGTGTTATAGACAGAATGTAATAAACAAACACTGCACATTAAAAGTCTATTCTAAATCATTTTTGACATGGATTTACTTACAGGTGAGACCAAAAGCAACAAAGGAGATCACATTTCTTCTCGTTAGTCTTAGTTCTAGATAACCTTGAGCAGACACTGATCAAGTCTGAGCCTCAGTGGACATACCTATAAAAAAATTATACTATCTGATCTCTAAAGTGCTGTTCGGCCTCCCAAGTATGGTCTTCTGAAATAATTATATTTATTTCATGTTTTTGATCCTCACAACAATTATGTGAGGTAGGCAGGACAGATAAAGTCTTGGAACATTAGCTTGGGTTAAAGTAAATTATTTGCCCAGGTTTATAGTGCTAGAAAGTAATGTCACGAGAATTAAAGCCAAGTGTTCTGGGACTACCATTCCAGACATCTAAACTGTAGAATGTCCAGGAAAATTTATTTTTTACCAGGTTCCTAGCTTTTTGCAGGTTAGGCTTAGTATATTCTTCTTACTTCCTAATATTAAAAATACTTTATGATCTGTACCAGGGGTTAGCAAATATTGTTTCAGTGACTGCTACTCATCTGTGCTCTTCTAGTGCAAAAGCAACCATAGAAAATAAATAGACAGACAGTGGTAGCTGTGTTCATATAACACTTTATTTACAAAAACTGGTAGTGGGCTGGGTTTGGCTATAGCTATAGTTGGCTAACCCCTGATCTATGTCATCCCAGACAAATCCATTAGAAATGACTTTAGGTTTCCAGGCAAATTATTCAATATGAGATTGCTTTCATAATACTTGACTACACAAGGGAAATTTAAGTTTATAAAATATTTTATTTATTGTTGTCCTTGTTCTTACCACAGCTTCAGCAGACTCTCCTGCTGCTACTGTTGACTCAGAAACAATAACACTAAACAGTGGAACACTACAGACGTTTGAGATTCTTCCAGTGAGTAATACTTTACGAAGTAGATATTGGCCATTTTTATGCATAAGAAAGATCAGTTGGTATCAGTTTTAGAAATGCTATCATATAAGCAAATATATAAAAATTGACAAGATTGGCATTAAATGCAACTACGTCCATGATTTTGATGCCAGATGGTTAGAAAACAACATAAATCAAACTTACACTTTTATAATTACTTCTAGTCTTTTTCTTCATCTGTATATAAACCAATAATATACTCTTTTTATATATGAAAATGACAGTGCTGATTAGTAGAGTACATGCTGTGGATTTTTACTGAATCATAAACAAATAAATAACCAAAAGTTCATATTGGTTGAGAAAAAGTTTGTGGAATGAATTAATTAACAACATTCATTCAGTAAACACTGCACTAACTACTGGGGATACAGAATTTAAAAGTCTCAGTCCTAAATGGTATAGCCACTTTGGTAAAGAATCTTGCAGTCCCTAAAAAGGTTAAACATATAGTTGCCATATGACCCACCAATTCTAATCCCAAGTATACCTAAGAGAAACGAAAACATATGTCCACATAAAAACTTGTACATGAATGTTCATAATAACCAGAAAGTGTAGAAACAACTCAATCGTCCATCCACTGATAAACAGGTAAATAAAATGTGCTATAACTATACAAACGATTATTTGGCAGTAAAAAAGAAGGAAGTACTGATACATGCTATGACCAGGATGAGCCTTGAAATATGCTAAGTGAAAGAAACTAAACACAAAATACCATGTAGCGTATGACTCCCATTTATTTGAAATGTCCAAAATGTCCAAATCTATAGAGACAGAAGGTAGATTAGGGATTGTCTATGCTAAGAGGTTTTGGGAAGAGATAGGGCATGACTGCTAATTTGAATGGGGTTTCTTTTGGGGGTGATGGAAATTTTTTTAAAAGCTCCAGTTTCTGCCCTGCTTTCGGAAATAGGTAAACCCGGAATTAGTTCATTTTTCATGAAGAAAGCATGCAGATTTTATTTAAATTATGTCAAGATTTATTTGCTGTGCAGAACATAAGGGGCATTAGTACAAGAGTTTATTTATCCTCTCCACAGCCATTCTCATGAGGATGGCCAGAATAACAAAAGGTTCTCTTTGGAACTTCTGCTAACAGCGTACTTAATCTGAGCCTCAGTTTCCTAACCCAGTGGTCTCCAGAATAGGGATGTATAAGATGACCATTTGTCCTAGGTAGAAAATAGAATTTGATTTTACTTTTTTGTTTTGCCATCGCCCCCTTCCCCCCGGCCAAATAAACGATATATACACGTATATTTGGGGTATGTGTTCAGGTTTTTACTTATGGGGTTACAATCAAATATTTAGAGACTTCTGTCCTATATTATTAACAGAGGATGATCATTGTGCCTCAGCTTCAAAAAATTGTGAGCATTATATGTATTTAAGTATATTAAATAAAATACATATATATAATATATATTTATACATGTAAAGTATTTACTATACTGCTTGACCGTAGGTAATTAATAAATACAACACTTAGGAAAACGATCAGCTTCCACTTTTTTTTTTTTTTTTTTGCTGAAGAAGATTCACCCTGAGCTAACATCCACTGCCAGTCTTCCTCTTTTTTTTGTATGTGAGTCTCCACCACAGCATGGCCACTGACAGACGAGTAGTATAGGTCCGCAACCAGGAACCGAACCCGGGCCACCAAAGCAGAGAGCACAAAACTTAACCACTAGGCCACCGGGGCTGGCCTGGCTTTCACTTTTAGGGAGAGGGAAGAAATTGAGTTCCCACTGTGTGCCAGGCCCCATCGTAATCATTTCTAATCCTCACAACCCTTTCCATGAGAGGTAGTTCTTGTCCCCTCTTCAGCAATAAAGAAACCAAGATTCAGTGAGACGGCACCCAGGAGAGCTGTTGTGGCTTACGTCCACAGGGACCGCACTGGACTAAAGAACAGGTTACATATGTGACTTTAACCTCCAGCTCTATTTTAAGTGTAAATATTTTTCCTTTAGGGCAAATTATTATACAGAAGCTTATTGTCGCGAAAGGTGTATTGGTGTTGACTAGTTTTGTTATGCTTGCATAAAAAAAATCTCAAAACATAAGCATATTATCGTTTAACCAGCTTTTCAAATAGGAATTTTCTTTTTCTTTCAGCAGAACACTAACTGCTATTTCTGTACATTTCCCCTTAATATAAAAAATATTTTCTAAAATTATACTATGAAAAAAATCTGTTCAAGTAAGTAAGCACTGCTAGAGGGCCTTTTCAAAAATGTGAAGCTTTTTCTTTACACTGCAAGACTGCCAGTTTTTATGTGCTACAGAAAGAGAGTAAAGAGGGATTGGGTTTGCTGGGTTACTGCACTGGAAACAGTGGCTTATGTGACCATGTCTTCGTGCTGTGAAACAAATAGCTGAGACCAGACCACAGAAATACATGGCAGTGAAGACCAGGGAAAGGCTTCTGCCTGTTCAACCTCCAGGCCGTGTAATGACTTAGAACAGTTAATAGTCAAAATTATTCCCTTCATTTTATTACTTGTTTGCATCTTCACGATTGGTAAGTAATTTGTAGCTAGTAAGTTCAAGTCCCCATTTTGGATGTAAAGCTAGACTTAATGAATACTAGTAACTCTACTTAATCAGTAGTCTGTTGCACCTGTGTTGATCTTATTATCTTTTTCCTTCAGTCTTTCCATTTACAGCCCACTGGCACTCCAGGCACCTACCTGCTTCAAACAAGCTCAAGCCAAGGCCTTCCCCTAACTCTGACTGCTAGTCCCACTGTCACCCTGACAGCTGCTGCTCCTGCTTCTCCTGAACAGATCATTGTTCATGCTTTATCCGTATGTTACCTGATAGAAATTCCTTGATGATTCTAGTTTCTGTAGAGAAGATTGGCTAACTGATAAGCATCACCAGAGATAACAGGATGTTTTTACTAGTGTTTAATACTATGATAGAACCCATGTGCCTTCAATAACAATATCTCTAGGGGGGAAAAACCAATTTTGAGCTCAGTTCAAGTATTTGCATACATGTTAGGGACCAAGATTAGTTGATACAAAATATTAGAGGCAAAACTAATGCAGTACCTTTATTTAAACAATTCTTCCTACTGCTGTTGTCCCACGGGCAATGTTTTACACCATCATTGTGCCTTCATGGGGTATATCCTGTGTCTTACATGAGATGGACTTACATGAAGGGGAATAGGGACATTATGAGAGCAAAGGCCCCAGTGGGTAAAGAATAGGGGTTCTAGAAAAATAGTCATAAGAACACTGTAGTTCCAGAGGTGAGAGGTATAGGAGTCAGTAGGGTACCACCTATAAATGCCATTTGTTGCCTATACCCTAAGTCTGGTAGGTACTTTTTCATTTTGCCATTGATCATTTTCTTTAACAATTTATAGCCAGAACATTTGTTGAACACAAGTGACAACGTCACAGTGCAGTGTCACACACCAAGAGTCATCATTCAAACTGTTGCCACAGAGGACATCACTTCTTCCATAGCCCAAGCAGAACTGGCTGTAGATAAGGATATTCATTCATCTGATTTTCCTGAGCCTCCAGATGCTCTAGAAGCAGACACTTTCCCAGATGAAATTCATCCGCCTAAGATGACTGTAGAGCCATCATTTAATGATGCTCATGTATCCAAATTGAGTGACCAAAATAGCACAGAACTGATGAATAGTGTTATGGTCAGAACAGAAGAAATCTCTGACACCGACCTTAAACAAGAGGAGGACTCACCCTCGCATTTAGCCCATGCTTATGTTACTGAGGTAAGTTGCACTTAAGGGAACAACCTAATGGGTTCTTACCTTGAACCTCAAATCTGGAGTTTGGAGAGAGCCTAGAAATAATTTATGGGCGGGATATCCTCCGGTACCTTCCTCTTTTCTTTAGACACACAAAGTGCAACTCACAACTATCAGTCAACCAGCAGTGTTGCTCTCTCCTACCACGGTTTCTCACTAAAACCTTTACCTCTTCACCTCAATAGATTGAGAAATGTCTGGTGGAACCCATGGAAGCATTTTCCTGAGGGTGGTTAGTAACAGATCTTTGTGGTTCAGCTTAGAACCTCACCCCACAGTATAACAGCATTGTTTCTTCTCTAGTCAGGGGACCTATGACTGAACTGGTACTTTTAAGTTCTTTTTTTGTTAATATTTAGTACATTAGAGTATGAGGTTATTATTTTGTTCATTTTAAGACTTTACCTTTCATTTCTTTATATTCTAATTTATAATGTTTGAAAGTTAAGTCCTTTCAAACCTAAATGTGTTTGGAATCTTAAGGAAAACTGGTAAGGAATATGAGTCAGAATCTCTCTTTTTAATTATGTAGGATTTAGAGTCTCCCACCATACAAGAACAAGTTGATCAAACAACAATCGATGATGAAACGATACTTATCGTTCCTTCTCCACATGGCTTTATCCAGGCATCTGATGTTATAGATACTGAATCTGTCTTGCCTTTGACAACACTAACAGGTACTGTAATACAACTCCATCGTGTGCCTGATAAATTTGAAGGGGAAAATCAGGCAGTCAGATTTTTAATTCAGTTCTTCTAGTCTTTCTTGATCCAATAATAAAGATATTAGTCTTGTTAAATTTGCACTTTGGGAGAATACCTATTCTAAATTCTTGACATGGATTAGAGAAGATATACATTTAAGACTAACTTGAAATTTAACTCGTTACAGATCCCATACTCCAACACCATCGAGAAGAATCAAATATCATTGGATCATCTTTGGGCAGTCCTGTTTCAGAAGACTCAAAGGATGTTGAGGATATCGTAAACTGTCATTAGGTAATTCTTAGAAGCAGGTTGTTCAAGCAAAGAAGCCACACTGTTAATGACAACATCTCCAGAGAACTAAGAGCAACTCCCAAGAGGCTTGATTTACCATTCCTCTGGCTCTTAAATAGCTACAGTGCTGGAGCCACATACAGCGTTGCTGCTATGACTTTTTACCTCCTTGAAATATATCAGCTGAGGTCTAGTCTGATGACAGTGTGTCCCTGAGTGGAGTATGGGGGTCTTAACTGCAGAGATCCCTGTGATTAGTGTTATTTGTCAGCAGGGAATTGCATTCACTTCAGCTACTGAGAAAAGTTTAAAATCACCAAAGCTTAACTACTCTGTTTTAAAAGCAGTAATATTCATGTCTAAAGATCAGATACGGCTCCCTATCCAGTCTCAAGTAGGCCTGTTTATATCTCAGAGAAGTCACATCAACATGGTCTAGAGCTTACCAGTGACCTTCTTCAAAAACATTAAGTATCATTAGTTTGCGACTTGAGCAGCCTACAAGTACAGAGACCTAGGAGGTGACTGTGTGGCAGCGGTTTTTGCTTTACCCATTGCTGGCAGTGGGAGCGGATCCAGGCTGGGTAAAGAGGAAAGCATTAAAAGAGTTAAGAAAATTCACTACAGGTGTTTTATTACTTTTAAAGGGAATATGGATGAGAGTAGTAACAAAACTCACCAGAAGCTCAATAGAGTTTTCACTGTCTCAGAACCCACTGTCATCAGTTTACAAAGTTAGCACTTTGAAGTAAAATTAAACTAAATGGGAAAGGAAGTCAAGTTCCCTATCCTATACCATGACCGTTTCTTACACGTTGTGCTTATATAAATTACTCGGAAAATAGTTAAGGAGGGTATCAGAGTTTGCCGTTCACTTAGTGCATTAGCTAGTGGGGGTGCATTATAACTTGTCCCTCTCAGGCAATTTTAAAAAACAAAATTTGCTTCTGTAACGAAAAGAAACAAATCAAGACTCATTCCTATAATATAGAAAGTTAAGCCAAAACTAGCTTATAGGGCTTTAATGAATATGATCCCTAAAGAAAAGTCACAAAAAAGAAAACCTTGTATAAATTATTTTATTTATTATTGTAATTAGATCTTCACAATCAAAGTTGTCTTTTCACCATCTGTGTTTTGTTAACGTGAAATTAAATTGTAGTTGTAAGCAAAAGTTGGTTGCCTAGGGAACAATAACTGTATATTCAGTTTAACAGAAATAAAAGAATATTTGTCTTAAAATACAAGATTGTTTGTTACATAGCCTTTCGCCATACAATTACATTATAAAAAATTTTAATTTCAAAAGTGGAAATTACTTGTGCTGTTTGAGCTTTAAGGGTTGGAATGTTTAAGTGCAACATCAGCTCCTTAAAGAAAAAGCAAAGTGATCTACGATATGTCTCCCCTGTAAGAGGGAATTTAGATTTACAATTAACATGAAAATCATGGATCAGACGTCTGCAGGCGATTCTTCAGCATACCTTAGCCAGCTCTTCTTCGCAGTCCTAAGATATAGCTCTGAAGAGACCTGCTAAGTATTTCTCCTTGGCAGCCTCACTTTCCCACGTCATGGAAGTACAGGTTCGCACATATACATAACATGATGATAGAAAATAAAATATAGTAAATTAGATTTCTAAATTTCGGTTCTAAGTCTCCTTGTCGATACCAGTAGATCTAAAAGAAGAAGAATTAAATAAAAGTTTAAGTAATAGCCACTGGGCTGAGTATTAAAAATACAACTAATTCTTTTTCCACTGTGACTAATTTCATCTGTATATACTTTTTCCCCTAAATGAGAGTCTTTATATTAATATAATCTACATTCCTAAGACTAACAGAGCCAGAATTTAATTCTTACTCTTTATAATTTAAGTGGTACCAACTAAGTTTCTACATCCAAGATCATATTTATTCCTGCTTTCTCAGTTAACTGTGTTATATGTTCAAACCAATAGAGTCCACCAATCATTTGGCAAGCCATCCAAGAATATATACCTTCCAGATATATTTTAAATATATTTGAGTAAAAGGTGCAACTCTTTTAGGTACTGGAAGGGAGGACAACTTTTAAATTCATATTCTCTGGTTTAAACTAGATCACTGTTAGTCACTTCTAGCTTTAGGTTGGGAGTGGGAGGAGAGCATCTCTGGTAGCTTTATTTCAAAGGCTCCCCAAGTGGGATGGGCCAGTTCTTCCCTCAGGTCAGAAGCTTGGAGGTGTCCCCTGGATTAGTTTTAACTCCAATAAGTACATTACTATTATGATTTAAGCCGTATGTGAGTCAAAACAATTGTATTTAAGGCTTTACTGTTTGGACGCTGCCTCTCAAGGGAAATGAAACAACAGCCAACTATTGAATGACTGAACACTTGGCAAATACCTAACTGAAGATCTACCACCGTCTTTGTTTCTTTACCTAAAAAAAAAGCTTCTTTGTAGTAAAATGGAACATTCTTGTGACAAGGATACAACTGCAGCTTTAGGTTTCGCAGGAGATTTTGGTGTTAATTACTTTCATTTGGGGAGATAAGCACAGAGATTAATTTTGTAATTATTAGCTATAAATCCAGAGTTCTGTATCTCTTCCCTTAAGAGCAGTAATGGCATTTCCCAAAGCCTGCTGGGCCCTGTGTGTAGTCCTTGAAGGAAGATGAATAAAATAAATTACATCAAATCTTTGGTTACCTAAGTCTTTTAACTGTTTTTATTCTTCCATTTTTTTACCTCTCAAGAGAACAGAATTTCCCTTTAGGGGTACAACTTGGGGATTTAGGAGAAAAGATGGAAACTCAGATTTAAAAAAAAGCCTGCATTAATTAATGTTGAGAATTCTGACATCTTTTGGGGGAGGAAAGTGTAATTAGAGATACCCTTTCATATAGACCTGGACTGGGAATCTGTCCTAGGCACTGCAGCCTTCTTCAGCCCTCAAGGATACTCAATTTAAATTCTAAATGGTACTCACAAGTATGCAGGCGGTAATACTAATCAAAGAGATGCAGACAGCAAAAAATATATTCAGTGGTTTTGGAGGTAGTTGAGGGAAAACAAAAGCACTGATCAGCGTTACCTGCATGAAGAGAAATTACGTCAGGCCTTAGCAGTATTCCAAGACTTGGTTAGACTGGAGTCTAGGCAATTTAATATTATAAAATGCTTCACACTGTAAAATGAAATCTACCAGGTTTGCCTTCTGGAATGTTAATGTTAAATAAAATATTTGTAAATATGTTCGATTGTGTTATTTCTTTTAGTACTTCCTCCTCCTAACCTTTTTCTCCTTTATGAAAGGAGACAAAAACATAGAGCAGTAGGGGCCGGCCCCGTGGCTTGGTGGTTAAGTGAGCGCGCTCCGCTGCTGGCGACCCGGGTTCGGATCCCGGGCGTGCACCGACGCGCTGCTTCTCCGGCCATGCTGAGGCCGCGTCCCACATACAGCAACTAGAAGGATGTGCAGCTATGACACACAACTATCTACTGGGGCTTTGGGGGGAAAAAATAAATAAATAAAATCTTTAAAAAAAAAAAAAAACATAGAGCAGTAAAACTAGCTAACCTCAAAATAACCTCTTTAACAAAGATTAGAGGGGCCGGCCCCATGGCTTAGCGGTTAAGTGCGCACGCTCCGCTACTGGCGGCCCGGGTTCAGATCCCAGACGCACCGCTTCTCCAGCCACTCTGAGGCCGCATCCCACGTACAGCAACTAGAAGGATGTGCAACTATGACATACAACTATCTACTGGGGCTTTGGGGGAAAAACAAAGAAGGAGGATTGGCAATAGACATTAGCTCAGAGCCGGTCTTCCTCAGCAAAAAAAGAGGAGGATTAGCATGGATGTTAGCTCAGGGCTGATCTTCCTCACAAAAAAAATAAAAAAATATGGCCGGCCCCATGGCTTAGCGGTTGAGTGCACGTGCTCCGCTGCTGGCGGCCTGGGTTCGGATCCCGGGTGCGCACCGAGGCACGGCTTCTCTGGCCATGCTGAGGCCGTGTCCCACATACAGCAACTAGAAGAATGTGCAACTATGACATACAACTCTCTACTGGGGCTTTGGGGGGGAAAAAATTAAAAAAAAAATATTAGAAAGCATTTAAACCTCATTCCCAGGATTAATGATTATACTGGGGAAAGTTTTAACCTTTTGTTATTTTGAATACTCCAACAAAAAATATAACCAAAACTGTTTTTGCTTAACATGAAAAATACTGAAAGGTTTCTAATACCCTATAGTTCTATTTCAACTGTGGATAGAGCATTATACCCATTTTTTTTTTTTTTTTTATTAAGAAGTCATGGAAACAAACTTCACTAAAATTCTCTAAAATTTCATGAAAATGTGCCACAGAAATGTCACTCTCAGACTATGGAAAGTATAGCTTTGTTTTTATTTTATTATGATAGCACTAAGCATTATACAGGATGAAAAATTACTATATGCTGACCAGATAATCTTTTTAAACCAAAGGATAATGAATGTGCTTTAGGAACAAAATAAACAAGGTATCAGCAAAAATGAGGAGTTGTGGGTTATGTACAGAAGGGAGTTGTTGGTAGCCACTCAAGTGTCATAAATTTACTGGGCAGACAAACATGGCAAACTCAGAAAACCAAGTTATTTAACGTGTGCTATTACACATATTAAACTGGGAGGCGAGGGTGGAAATCAATTTAGCTACTCCAGTCACCAACTGTAATTCTGTTTAAGTGGTAATAAAATTGAAAGTTTTAATTTAACTATGACTGGAATACTTCACGTGCTCATGTACTGGCCCCTTTTATGTATTTTTTTTAAGAGTTAATTGAACCACAATATTAAAGTTTTCAGGCTAAGAGCCTGGGTGAGACACAAAAGAAAGATACTTACTAGAATCAATAAGGATGTTAAGCTGCCAACAACTAAATTGATGATTCGATCCTGAAAGAGAAATGAGTGTTTGAGCCATATCGTGGATCCATGGCACTTTCAGAAAGGTAACTGCTAGGCACTGGGGTGATTTAGAAGGAAAAAACCAAGATCCTGCCCCTCTCTGAGCTTTACACATATATACAACTGCCTGACAAGGCCAAGTGTACTGAGCCACCGGTGGGGAAAAGGTACTTTGGGAAGACAGGGACAACTAAGTGGAGAAGGTTTCTTGAAGGGACAGGACATTTTTTACACCGGAGTCTTGAGGGCTGGGAAGGACTGAATGGGGAAGAGAGGCATCCAAATAACCCGTGTGCTGCTGGCAACAGTATGAGCAGAAGCAAAGGGCCAGGAGCCCTGTGATGGCCAGCCCAGAGACTGGGTGAAAAGTATCTGGAACCGGAGATGTGAGTGCCATCATGAGTTGGGACCTATTTGTGATACAGTTTAGGTGGCCTTGTCTAATGTAATCTAAAAGTAGATGTGACGGCTAGACGGGATCACACAATGCCAAGGCTGGAGGCAACCTCAGACCATCTAGTCGGTGGTTTTCAAACTTATTTAATAGCGAAAGTTCAATAAATAAACAAAAGAAGAATCATTTGAACGAGTAGCCTGGGGTCCCAGCCATTGAACTTGCTTGTCATTCCCATGCCCACCTCAACCAACTCTACGGAAGGGTTTGAAAAACTTCTGATTTAATCAATCCTAATTTTATAGGTTGAAGTAAATTTACACCCAGTAAGTGTGGTTAAATTATTTGCCTCAAGTCATATGGCGCGTTAGAAGCAACTTTGAAACAAGATTTACTAAATCAGTAAATACTAAACCAGTATCACTGGTTAGATACAGTTTCAGTTACAGGGACTAAAAAAAGGTAATATTTTATATATATACTATTATAATATTATTAGTAATACATATATTACTAATATATATACTATATATATAATATTAGGTTAATAGAAGTTATTTACAGAGCTTACAGAATAAAAGAGTTTAACAGCTGATTAGGAAAACTTAAGGCCAATGAGAAGATCAAGTCGTCTTATTTCTGTGAAGGCAAAGCTAAGTAAGGGATCAGTAGCCTTAAAGATTGTTTCGGTAACATCTGAGCAGAGAACAGCAGGCTATGATATGCAAGCAGCCAATAAAAGCTCAGGGATGGGAAGGGCAGAGGAACAAGTACAGAGCAACTCATTTCTAAGTTTCTGCATTTAAAGATAAGAATCCAAATAAGTTTAGAGGCAGGCAGGCAAAGCTTGGAGGGAAGAGTGAATGTGTGCCTGATCTAACTAAGGACAAACCACACTCTCCAGACCAAGGCCACTGCAATTCAGAAAGTTATATAGGACAAAGGAAACTGAACTCCAGCCACACCCTTGCTAAACTAGGAGGACTCAGAACAGATCTTATCACCAGCTCAGCTCGAGAAGCCTGCACAGCACACAGGAGTCTGAAATTATGACCATTTGTTAGGGAAGAGACCCAGGGCAAATCACTGATGACTATTAACTTAGTCCCACACTAGACAAACGTGCATGTGTTTAACATAAAATGTGTACATAAACAATCTATTAACAGGAGCCCCATTGTTTTTGACTTGTGAAAAAGGTTCAACTAAACTCTTCTGGTCTCTTGTCAGAAGTCAAGAATATCTGCTCCCATCTCATAAATGTGTGAGCTCCAGCGATTTGCAAGAGTCCACAAAGGCCTGCACAGCTCACAACAGCTCTTATCAATAGAAAGAAGCCTGTGAAGAGGTTCAGGTGTGAGACAGCCAAGAAGAATCACTAATGTCCAAACAGCACAGCATGGGGCCGGCCCGGTGCGTAGCGGTTAAGTGCGTGCGCTCCGCTGCTGGCAGCCCGGGTTCGGATCCCGGGCGCGCACCAACACACCGCTTGTCAGGCCATGCTGTGGCGGCGTCCCACATAAAGTGGAGGAAGATCGGCACGGATGTTAGCTCAGGGCCAGTCTTCCTCAGCAGAAAGAGGAGGATTGGCATGGATCTTAGATCAGGGCTGATCTTCCTCACACACACAAAAAAAACAGCACAGCAAGTTCCCAACCAGGATCAAAGCAGGGGAACAATAATAATGGTGAAGGGACAGTAACTATGCCAAGAGCTTGTGCACATCTTCTCTTCTAAAAAAACCCTAAGATGAACTGGCATTGTGACTATTTTACAGGTGGCAAAATCAGGGAAATTGAGAACTTGCTCAAGGTCTCAATCCAGTAAGTGATGAAAACAGGATTCAATGCCAACAGAGCTCTTCACTGAAAGAGCAACCTAGAAATGTTCTGGTCTACACAAAGATATCAAGTGGCAGACGGCACCTCAAAAAGCCTATTAGCAAAGTACTACAGAAAAGTTTATCTTTCAGGAATAAAGATTTCCTCATAAATAATCTTTTCAGATTGTTGAACTTATCCATGTAAGCCTAACTAGTTTTAATCATTCATGGACATATACTGAAACTTTAATGAATACTTCCCTGCTTGCCTTCTAGACAGTTCACTACGGACTTCCAAGTCATCTTCATGAATATCAGTTATTCTCCTGTTACGGTGCAGTCTCTCTGGGACTCCCAAAGTAGGATGAACTATTTGGGATATGCAGAAGTGGTTCTCACAGGGTTTTCTTTCTCCAAGCCAAGGCCTTGGCTTCAGGGCTTCTGCTATCAAAGTAACCATGAATTCAGGCCAAACAAACAGCAGACTTAGCTTTGGAAGACCTCCCACTTCCAGGCTCTTTCTTCTCAACTCTGTCTATGCAAAGGCCCAGCAGTATCAGCCTCACCCGGGAGCATGTGAGAAATACAGAACCTTGCCCCAGGACCTCTGAATCAGACTCTGCATTTTAACAAGATCCTCAGGGGATCTGTGTGCACATTTCAATTTGAGAAGCACTGCTCTCAAGTTTAGAGTCTAAACTAAACCATTCTGAATACTGGTAAGTTCACATCACAGGGTAAAGACCTTTCCCTGGGCCCCGAGGCTATTTTTCAGGGCTTCAGCTGCCCCCCCAGCTCCCAGTCTCCAAAGATAAAAGAATAATAGAGAATAATTAAACAACCAGTTAACTTAGCATTTCAAAGGGCAGTTTTAAAATTAATATGCTCCAAATCAGAAATGGAGTGCATAAAGAAAAGAGAATACTGCATTTAAACTTTGCTGTTTATGGAATGAACTGAAACTTAGGTTCTATTTCCACTTCTATAGCTAGTCTCTATTAATTCAATTATTTAATTTCTCACAGAAACTAACTCTGTCTCCTCCCCGGTTCTATTATTACCCTATTTCCATCTACCAAAACTGTCCTCCCCTCCCAGAGCTTTAAACTTTGTATTGTTTTTATTTTCACTCCCCAAGGAAGCTTGACAGGATCAGAATCAGCCTTGATCCTCACCTGCAGAGAGACTAGGATAGGAAATTAGGATAGCCTTCTCAAAGACAAATAGCCACAGGCTGAGAGACTGTCTTAACTCATTATATATATATATATATATATATATATATATATATACACACACACACACATACATGAGCACATGAACATAAAAATACACATATATATACATATGTAGTATAGTTCTGAGAGGGATTCTATATATGTTACCTCATAAGTTATTTATTCATTTAAACATTATCTCAATTATATATCAATAAAACTGGAAAAAAATTATCTACTGTATTCCAGATGCAAATACAACAATGAATAAAACCATCTCTAGCCTCCAGAAGTTCACTATCCAGAGCTCATGAGGGCACTAACGAGAAAGGAAACGAGGTGCCTGGGGCAGTCAGGGAGACAGCAGCAGAAAAAGCCAAACCTGCAAGAGGACTAGCAGATGAACAAGGAAGGAAAAGGCGGTTCATGGAGAAGGAACTTCGCAAAGACCCCAGGGAGGACAAAAGCACCGCTGTCACAGAAAAGAAACCAGGCAACTGGAGAGAGCTAATAGGTGAGCAAACTGAGAGGAAAGGGGCTGGGATCAGCCTGAGCACAAAGGAGTCTCGTCTTCATCTTCCTTTGAAAAGGAGAAAGAGAAAAAGATAGACATACATGCAAATAGTTTGCCCCTGGGATGGTAGAACCCTGTGAAGAAATACATGTCATTTATCTCCATTTACCGATGGGTAACTAGGTTCAATGAGACTGATTTGCCCAAGGTCACACAGCCAGGTGATGGCAGAAGTCTCCTTCTGGTGCTCTTTGCAAAATGCAAGCCTGACGAGCAGTTCAAAGGTCTAAGAATCCTTAGACTAATACACATGGACCTTGAAACTCGAGTTAAGAGACCAAGGTTCTCATCTCAGTTCTGCCACTGGCTAGCTGTGTGACTTTAAAAGGATCCCTTTGGGGCCGGCCCCGTGGCTTGGCGGTTAAGTGCGTGCGCTCCGCTGCTGGCGGCCCGGGTTCGGATCCCGGGATCGCACGGACGCACCGCTTCTCCGGCCATGCTGAGGCCGCGTCCCACGTACAGCAAGTGGAAGGATGTGCAGCTATGACAGACAACTATCTACTGGGGCTTTGGGGGGGGGGGGAAGGAGGAGGATTGGCAATAGATGTTAGCTGAGAGCCAGTCTTCCTCAGCAAAAAGAGGAAGATTAGCATGGATGTTAGCTCAGGGCTGATCTTCCTCACCAAAAAAAAAAATAAATAAATAAATAAATAAAATAGTAGACCCTTAACCCACCTGGGTCTATCAAATCAAAGGATTAGGCTAAATGATATCTGGTCCCTTCCTGTTTTAACAACGTACAGTTCTGGGTCATCAGCTTCAGACTGCACTTGGGCCAGAATAAAAGGCCTACTCCCCAGCAATCAAAAAGCAGAGTCGTCCCCAGTCTTGAGCCCCCTCCGTCATTAGCCAGCATCTTAATACAAGACAGAGAACCCCAAACTCATTTCAAATGCTCAGGTGTTTAATGATGGCTCTCGGAGGAAATCGGCAGTAAATCCCAACCAACCAAAAGCTGGCACTTGTCCTCAGCAACCTGGAAACACCCTGGTTCTACACAGTTCGGAATGCTAACAAGTAAAATTGTGCTCGACCTTCCATTTTCATAGTAATCTATGTTTTGCCTACCTCCAAATGGATCTAAGGGCTCGTGCTATGACAGTAAAATCCTAACCCATTTAAGCAACAATAAAAAGAGCAAGGCAAAATTTCTAAAGGAGTTTGAGGAACGCAAAGAAGGAGTAAAAGGAGTTACAAGAAAAAATTTGAGGGGCCAGCCCAGTGGCCTAGTGGTTAAGTTTGGCACACTCCACTTCAGAGGCCCAGGGTTCACAGGTTTGGATCCCAGGTGTGGACCTACACACACCACTCATCAGCCATGCTGTGGTAGCAACCCACACACAAAATAGAGGAAGACTGGCACAGATGTTAGCTCAGGGCAAATCTTCCTCAGCAAAAAAAAAAAAAAAAAAAAAAAAGGGAAAAAATTTGATTAAAGAAAACTTTTCTAAGTTCAAACGCTAGTACTAAGACTCCTGGCAGCCAAGTGGGAAGTACAACGGGGTTTAAAAGTTCCAATAAAACTAAGCATGCTGGATCATTAGAAGAGGCAAACTTTGGGTCTAAGAAGAGTTTGTTGCATGGGTCTAGGCAAATACAGGGACACAGAAAATGCAGCTATCTCATACATGGTCATTCCTTGCACTGATCCATAAGAAAAACTGAAGGCACAACGTTCCCAAAAGAGTGAGGTGTGGGGTGGGCAGTGGGATGGCTGACATGTCACACTCTCAATTTGACTACTCATCCTTCAGAGCTCAGCTCCAATATCAGCTCCACTGTAAGCCTCTTCTGGACACCATCGTTGGTGTCTCTCAGGATGTGAGATGTCCTGTCTCAGGGCTCCCAGACTTCACCCTATCGCATCAGATAAAATGCATTGCCTGTCTCCTCCATTAGGACTGGCAGCTAATTAATGGTGGGGCAGAAAGCCTACCTGTTTCCCTTCCCCAGAGCCTGGCACACTGTTGGCACTCTATGAATGAGGGTTAAATGAGAGAATCATAAACAGAAGTGGCCAACAGCATTTTCCTTAGAGCACCTCTCACCAAGAGAGGCTACTCTCATCACTCAACTGGGGCCCGGCTGGTCAGAATCTCAGCTTTCCGTCAGAGTCTCAGCCTAGGGTCAGAACGGCACGTGGACTTGCTGCTCCAGGATGGACACGCAACAGCACAACAGAGGCTATGGTCCTGCAGCCCAAGAGGTCATGTTTTTGCCAGACACGAAGGCCCAACACCCTAACAGTGTCTCCCAAGCCAGGCTCCATTGAGTCCATGGAAATATCAATAGTAAACCCTGGGCATCTCCGGGGTCCAGGTTTCCCCAGCCTGAGTATAAGCCCAGTTACTCATTTTCTGCTAGAGCAGGACCAAGCACTGGTTTCAGAGGCATGACAGCAACTCCTGCTGAGGAATTCGTCCTTCAGCAGTGCTGCTGGGCACTACCAGGGAGAAGCAAAGCAAGACAGAGAAAGCTCCACGCAGAAAAGAAAACCCTGGATGGACACCACCACGAACGTTTCCTTCCACACTCTAGAGGGAGAAGGTGGGAGCAGAGGTTGGGGTAAGATTGAGAATTCCATTTTCAGTGTTACTTCTAACTTGCTCTCTGACTCCATACAAGTCCTTCTCAGACAACACTGCAGGTAGCCCCATACGCCCACATCCCTCCCTAAGGGCTCTCAGGTCAGTCTTCACACCCCACCCCTGCTAGTCCTCTGTCAGCCATCCCACCCCCTGAAACCTGTTCCACGTGAGCAAACTGCTTCCTGGACTACGCAGAGAGTTCTCCCATGCCCTGGACTTCTCTTGCTGCCTCTGTCTCTGAACGTTCTCCCCACCAGAGCCCGTGTCACCCACGTACTCACCCCAGGTTCACTAGGTGGGAAGGAATGGGAGGGGTAGGGCATTCCCCAGGCCAGACTGAGACAGCAATGCCAATAACATCCTCTGTTGTGGTCTGAATGTTTGTGTCCCCCCAAAATTCATATGTTGAAATCCAAATGCCCAATGTGACAGTATTAGGAGGTGGGGCCTTTGGAAGGTGCTTAGGTCAGGATGGTGGAGCCCTCACGAATGGGATTAGCGCCCTTACAAAAGAGGCTCCAGAGAGCTCCCTAGCCCCCTTCCGCCATGGGAGGACACAAGCAGAAGTCTGCAACCTGGAAGAGGGTCCTCACCCAACCAGGCCGGCATCCTATCTCGGACTTCCAGCCTCCAGAACTGTGAGAAAGAAATGTTTGTTGTTTATAAGTCACCCAGGCTGTGGTCTTTTGTTGTAGCAGCCCGAACGGACTAAGACATCCTCTACTTTTAAAATGTATGGCAGTCTCACGCCCACTTCCTCCCCTCCTCTTCTCAGTTACCTCAATTATCTCAGCACCTGCTTTGCCAAATCCCTCTTCCCCCATCCCTTTCCTCTACTGCCCGTGAATCTGGTCCTCACCGCCATCCACTGACTAGAGCATTCCCAATGTGTTACACCAAGCCCAACCTGAGGGCTCCAGACCAGTCTCTGACCGTGGAATCGGCAGTTTAGCAACGTACGGGAGACCCCCTGGTGCATGTGCTCATCTGCTATTGATGCTGTGAAAACCCAGTCCCAAGTCACCCCTACACCCTCAACCACTTCTCCGCTCCGGTGCTAAGCCTTGCTAGGAAGCCTTCAAACTGTCCTAACTCTACCTGCCAGTTTACTCACCTGTCTCCTCCTCTACACCGTAGGGTGTGGGAGGCCAAGGGCCACATCTTCCTTGCTCACTCTCAGATTATGGGCCTGCGCATGGCTGCCTGGCTGAAATCCAGCCCAGTGCTGCACTCTCCACGCTGTGCACCCTGGCACGGGCCTGCATCCACCCAGGGGCAGGAGCACCTTTTTCTAATTCAGACAAAGCCAAGCCACATGGCTGTGGGAGCCACCACTACCCAGAATGGAGATAACCTTCTCCTGATTGTACAAAGCTGCCACCATATCGATGGATGGTGGCACTTGTCACCTCCCTCTGCCAACCACAGTGCCCAGCACATATCAGATGCTCAAATATTAGCAGAAAGAACAAACTAACTGAGTTTACTACAAATCTGTGTTTTCAGCTAGGCTTTCACTGTATTTCCATGGCCTTTTATTTGGGGTCGACTGTCCCTGTCTCTCTCCAGAAAGTGATCGGAAGCTCCACCTCCACTCAGGTTCCCAGTCCCACTCTTGAAGCCTGCGCCTCAGCAGACATCCTTACAAAAACAGATGCCAACACAAAGAGGAAAACTCCTCCCCTATTTCCATTCCTTCCAGCCAGAAGAGGACGGGAAGGAAGGGAACCTGGTTTTCTGCCAATCCTGCACCTCTTCCCTGGCTCGATTAATTATCTCCATCCTCAGCTCTATGTTGAATCTCCCTCATGAAGTCCACCTCTGGCCCAAAAATCTCAATGCCTCCAACACCAGAAGAGCCTTCCATCCAACCTGCTTCCCACTTTGATGCTAAGTATTCATTCTCTACTCTTTTTGCATGCTAAGTGTTAGGAAGAAAATAAAACTGGATAAATGAAGAGCGACCAGAGTGGGGATCAGAGGCTATTTTTAAAAAGGAGGTCAGGCAATAGTCTCTGAGGATGTGACATTTGAGCAGGGGCCTTTATAAGAAAAAGGAATGAGATATGCAAGGATCTGGGAGAAGGATATTGCAGACACACCAGTGCAGCAAGTGCAAAGGCCCTGAGGTAGGAGTGAGCGTGGGAAATGGATGAACAAAAAGGAGCCCAGGATGACTGGAGCTTAATAAGGAAAGGAGAAGGAAGAACATGGATTTAGTTAATGCTTTTCTATCTTCCCTGCAGTACATATATGCTCCATGAGAAAAGATATACAATCCAGTACACAGCACATTTCCTGGGATGTAGTATGCACATGATTAATAACTGAATAAAAGAATACACACATGCACATACCTACAGCCTCCAGAAGAAAATCCTACTCCTTAGCACAGCATTCGAGGCCTTTCCTCTGACCATTCCTCCCAAGTTCTAGAGTCCATGCTCACAGTTCCCTCACCATTTCCTGTACTTTCCTGCTCCCACCCCTTTGACACAAGCTGGACCTCCTGCTTGGGATTCCCGGTCACCTCCTCCTGTCAAAAATCTTACTCCTGTTTCTAGGTCCAACACTCAAAAGCCCTCTGACCTGGTGCCCCCAGGGGAAGTATTCCCTTCCTCTACGCTCCCTGGCACTGTGCTCAGCCTTTTATTGAAAGGCTCAATCCCATTTTAAATTCAGGACGTACCCTCCCCAGCCCCCAAGATCTTCAGGTCATTGAGGACAGAGATTATCTTCTCTTGTGAGGGAGAGAGAGGAAAGGAACCCATTCGGCATGTATTATACATCCAAAGGGCACCACTTCCTACCATTGTTACGCTGGACTGAATGATTCAGACCCTTGAGCCACACCCTACAATTCTGCCTCCAAAGTTTTATGTTTCTCAATCAAACTTAAAGAGTTCCACTACTATAAGTAAAAGGCCAATTCTCAAAAATGATTTTCCTTTTCTTCCTCTAAATCACAGTGGAAAACTTGTCAGGAAAGCTCTGGAAACGGCCGAGGCAGAATAAGGGGCAGCCCTCTAGGCATGAACATACTGAGAGGACATGAAATGTGGGAGAAGGTTTGGGCCAGCTGAACCAAGAAAACTCAGGCCTTGCCGGCGGGTTTAGCGTTTAGTGGATTTAACTCCCATCCCCCAGGGCTGCACGGCTCTGCCTAAGCAGGAGCTTGCCCTCACACTGTCGCCAGAGGCAACCCTGCGGACAGCATCCACAGGGTGGAAACCGAGGGGACACCTTGCCTCACTGGCTAACTCTAGGGAAGAGTGAACTCTGATCACAGGTGCTACTGTGCTGACGTTTCCCACAGAAACACGGACTTTGAACGGTGCCAGGAGCAGAGGATGTGTGAGAAAGGATTTACGAGAAAGCGGGCACACAGCACTTCACAACTCGCACACTCTGACCTCTCAAACGCACCATGTCCTCCACTGCTACGTGTGGAGCTAAACACCAACTTCTCCCTCTTTTCTAGCTAGAGAGAGAAGAGACATTTTTAAATGTTTCCCTTATTTCACCAACTCACATTTGAAGCACCTTTCAGTTGTGAATTTGTGTGTATACCCATCGTACTGGATTCTCCTTCTCACAGATATACGCACTTGAAATATATTATTTTCATTAACGCACCACTTAGGGAAATGAGATCACAACAAAAATAAAAAACAAACCTACTCCACATGTTTAAGGGGCAAAATGATCCCTAGAGTTGGTACCCACAGGAGGTGCCCGATTTGTATGTGCTCTGACCTTCGGGGCAGGAGGCACAGTGCAAGGACTGCGAGGTGAGGAGCCTGCGAGACCTGACTGAGACTTATTCTCCTGCCATCTGCCTGCCCGTGACCTGGGGCAAGTCACAACTTTTAAGCCTAAGTTTCCATATTTGTACAATGGTCGAATGTGAGGGGTTGCTGTAAGGATTCAGAGATAATGCACATAAAGCCCCAGAACAGAGCGACATTTAGCAGAGCGTTGCTAAATGGCTGCTAATATGGTATTAGTACCATTTCTACCACATCTAATGGGGCGTCTTACCAATGAGAGACGGGGCTCCTCAGAGATGAGTGGGAGTGGGCCCCATACCCTGGCCCCAATCTCTAGGGCAGCCTCAATTTCAAATGCATTCCATCACTTCCACAGGGACACTCGGGTCTGTCAACCCACATGTCGCTATGGCAGCTCAGAAAATATGGTCACTATACCTATACATGACCTATGGACTGACCCTAAGGAAAAAGAATGACTCAATTCAGTAGACCCAGACCTGCAAAAACCATGCCTACAGAGGGGCTTCTTTCCAAGAAACTAGGCCTCAGTTTCAGTTTTTTATACAATATCGTATTATCCATTTACCACCGGCCTCTTTGCTGAAGCGCAGCAAGGAGGGGAGAGAGTGATGACTTTAACTGCACGAGAGCCTGAAGCGCCGCTTTCTGCTTTGGTGTCCAAGCACTCCGGGTTTCTGAACACTGGCCCCGCCTTCCACTGTCAGTTCAAGACGGCTCTGCAGGTTACTTTTTGGTGATGCTAAATTCTCACTCCACTTAAAACTTAATATACACAAAATCAAGAACTAGGCAAGGCATTGTGCCTAGTGCTAGAAAAGCTGGAGAAATGAGGCAAGCTTATACTCCGGTCAGGAACCAAGATCTACACGAATGCATCACAGCACAAGGAGTAAGCACCAGGGGGCATCTCTGACCACCACGCTCATAGGAGCGAGGTAGGCTGGGCGGAAAGGAAGGTTCTAAAGCAGAGAATTAGACTGAGCAGGATTCGGATATTTGGAGAGGGCACTACAGAAAGAACATTTACCAAGAGCAGGGAGGCAGCTAAAGGAAAAGGGTCCCTGGAGAGGTGCCGGCCTGGACTGGGCTTCCACAGACCATGGGTGAGACCAGGGGATGTCACCCTCCCCATGTACCAGCATCCTCTGAGGAGATTTCTAAATACACAAATGCCTGAACCCAACCCCCAGACATCCCCAGTCCTCTGGTCTGGGAAGGGGGAAAGAAAACTTATTATAGTAGGAAAGAAAAAGTCGTGGCATCCATCACCCCAAACTATTTCTACAGCTTCACCCTTCTTAGAGGATGAATCACCTATTTTGTGGTCAGTGACAAGCAATAGAATCGGCTGGTCTAGCAACCGGTAGACACTATGTTCCACCGAAGTGTAGGGTTCCTCCTTTTCATGTTTGCACCAGCTCTGGGATATGGGTTTGCTTTCTTCCCCAGAGAGAACCATCCTCTCCTTCCCCTCCTAGGTTCACCAATCCACAGGATGAAATAGATTTCCAATGATTTGGCAGTCAGCTGGCAAATCTCCTGGTTTTAGTGCACACTAGGGGAAGGAAGGGCGGAGCAGGGGATGGGGATTCCTAGAGCAACATTTCCCAGAGGGTGTTCTGTAGAAACTCTTCTCATGCATGCTCCTGGTTGGGGGGAGGTAAGAACTGAGTAAGGCCTTGTGCCAGTGCTAAAAGGCTGCACCACCCCAACAGCACAGGAAGTACTACTTACCCAGCCTCTGCAACTAGAGTCACAATGAAAACTAGCAAATTAAAGGTTCTGAGAAGTCCCACAGTGAAGAAAAATGTTTCACGAACATGACTACGGAGCCACCATAACTAATAATTCGCTTGCTTTAGACCCGCGCTGTCCGATATGGTAGTACTAGCTACGCGTGGTTCCTGAGGACCTGAAAGGTTGGGAAGTCCAAACTGAGATGGGCTGTACGTGAAAAATACATACTGGATTTCAAAGGCTTAGTACAAAAAAATATTGTAAATAATCTCCACTTTTTATATTGATTATATATTGAAATGATGGTATTTTGATTATACATTGAAATGACAGTATTTTGGATGCATGGAATTAAATAAAATATATTATTAAAATTAATTTCATCTGTTTATACTGTGTGTGTGTGTGTGTGTGTGTGTGTGTGTGTGTGTCTGTGGGAGGAAGATTAGCCCTAAGCTAACATCTGTCACCAATCTTTCTCTTTTAGCTGAGGAAGACTGGCCCTAGGCTAACACCTGTGCCCATCTTCCTCCACTTTATATGGGATGCCACCACAGCATGGCTTGACAAGTGGTGCATCGGTGCACGCCCGGGATCTGAACCTGTGAACTCTGGGCCGCCGCAGAGGAGTGTGCACGCTTAACCGCTACGCCACAAGGCAGGCCCATTTATACTTTTTTAACACGGCTACTAGGACATTTAAAATCATATACGTGGCTCACATTATATTTCTATTGGATAGCACTCTAGAAAATGCCAAGCTATAGCACAGATATATTGTACTATCGTGGAATTTGTGCAGCGTTTGTTTTTCGCCTGAAAGATAGGTTCTACGTCCCAGAACTTGGGAATGGATAAAAACGATGAGAAAAGCATCTGGACATTCTGACCAGGCTTCATAATACAGGCCACCTAGCAATACGTAATTCCAAAGGTATCAAGGAATAAGGGATACATTTCTTACAAAAAATGAACAACTGTGGCCGGCCCCGTGGCACAGTGGTTAAGTTCACGTGCTCCACTTCCGCGGCCAGGGGTTCCTGGGTTCGGATCCTGGGCAGGGACCTATACCACTCATCAAACCATGCTGTGCCAGCGACCCACATACAAAAAAACAGAGGAAGATCTGCACAGATGTTAGCTCAGGGCCAATCTTCCTCAGCAAAAAAAAAAAAAAAAAAAAAATCTTCCTTTTTTGTCTATTATCCCTTAGATGTTTACATAACACTAGAAGACTGTTTTACTTTGCCTCTCACTCCATGGCTCTACCTGTAAAGTTAGAGTCCTAAACATCAGGTAAAGACAATAAATTTGGAGTTTGGTAACTGAAATCAGTATGTGCCAGCGGCACAGGTGAAGACAGAAGCTGGTTCAAGGAGTGCCCACGAGCGTGCTGCTCAAGGCCCGCTGGGTTATGTATTCACTGTTCTATTGTCGAGTCCAGTGTCTTTCACTCACTCCAGGACTTTGGGCACACCAGGTCACCCATTTCCTGTGAAAGGGCAGCAGCACGTGGATATTCACAGTGCTTGTAGAAGTGTGTGCACCAACTGCATAATCTACTATTTTACTCTCCTAGTCAACTCACAAAAAGGAGTTGGTGAAATGTCATCAGAAGAGAACTAGTTGTGACTGAACAAGCAGCCTGCTTTGTGGTTCAGCTTCCTCAGCTGTAAAAGAGGAATAACAACGTCCATCTTACAAAGGAACTGGCTGATCGAACAAGGAAAACTGAATGCCTAGCACGCTGCCTGGTGCTGAGGAAACACAGCTTCCCTCTAGACGTTTCTCTGCTCTGTGGGCTTCAGTCGTCTTTGACTTAAAGTTAAAGATTGGACCTAAAGCTCTGGTCCTTTCTAGATTCAAAATTGAGAGGCTATATATGGTCAGTTGTTATAAGGCAAATAAGATTGTTAAAAGCTCAGAAGACCTGTCAGACTATGGCAAGAAGTGGGTTTCCCCTTTCTGGATTTTCTCCTCAGAAGTGGTAGTTCATTAATATTAAGTTTCCACTGTGAAGTGGCTGAGGTGTCATTTCCTGGCATCTAAAAAGAGCAAGCTGGGAACACCTGCACACAGGGGCCAGTGACGGGTTTCCCAGGGTCCCCAGGAATGCACCCTGCTCTGGTAGTGACTGTCCTCTGTGAGAATGGCTCCACTGTAATGTGTCCTATCCCTTCATTATTGAGGCCCCATTCCTGTGCCTTGCCCACTTCAGGCCCTCGAATAGAATCATTTGCTGTCAATAACAATGGATGACCCCCCATCTTCAGATCTGGGATCTCAATTTATAAGAAACATGATGTTTTCTCCCATCCTCCGACCAGAGGTCTCTCTCCTTTCTCTAAATTTCTCTACATCCAATCATTCTGTCAGCCTCACAGAGGGAGCTAAAGGGAGCAAGTTTGAGAGATCCGGAATTACACATTATTCTTAATTTTTTCTCTGAGTAGCTGAATCTACTGTTACAATGCCTAAAGTTGCCTAACTAATGCCAGGACTATATTTTCTGGTCTAGTTAAGTATGCAATAAACACAGACACATTTGGAATAGTCAAGTTCTTGGATGAGTTTCAAATGGATCATAGGCAATAGGAAACTTACAGCCATTTACTATTTAGGCCCAAGCAAGTCAGAAAACATCAATATTTCTAAGCGTCTATATGAATCAACAAGTCCATTACCAAGTCACCTACCTCAGTACTCAGGGTTGAAGGAGGTCAGAAGTCTGCATCACCCAGAACCCCAATCTGTGTGCCAGGCACGTGGGGGAGATACTAAACCTCCAGCTTCCAGGACAGCTGGCAGCCAGATGCCTTGCGTCCAACCCCTTCAAGCAGTGAGCTGCCTCCATTCTCCAGGCCCCAAATCCTCTTCTAGTCAAACCCCAATTTAGGGGTATTCATATCTGAAAGCCCAAGGCTACCAGAGACTCTGAATGGAGAAGCCACCCTCTAAAGTTTCCCCAAGCTGCCCAAATAAAGGCAACCAGTTTCTCCTCTGTACCCCAACAAGCCTTCTCTCCGCCCCTGTCACAGCACAGATGGCACACAATGACCGCAGCACATTTGTTTCCATATTTCCCCCACCTAACTGGGTTCCTTGGATGCCCAGGGCCTAACACATAATGCTAAATAACATTAGCAGAAATAGAACCGTCTACTGGACTAGAGCCATGCTTCTCAAACCAAGAGCACTGTGGGTTGAGATTGTGCAAAACCACAAGATAAATAAGGTGCATCTTCCTAGAGATCAAGCTGAAAACATTTTCTTATTAAGACACTTCGAGAAGAGAAAGCAAAATCCACATGGAATTTAAAAAATAAAGTAATTGTCTTGTAGCAGGCTGGCAGCTGCCAAATTCAAGGATCTGCCCCAGAGGGCAAGGTGTGCAAGTTCCCTATGCTTTCTGCTAGAGGTCCCTGCCAAAGCTGAGAAACCCAAGAAGCTCTGGACTCAGTCTGTGCCCTACTTTTTGGGAGGCTGAAAGCACCTTGTCAGGGGTCAAAGATCACCAATGCCGCTTTCTAGGCGGAAAAAAAAACAGGCTAATCTTGCCAAAACGACTCAGAAAGTTAATGCTGAGAATAGGAAAAGAGCTCTCTCCAATTACTGGCCCAGGACATCACATGATTAAGCTTGTGAGAAGGCAGTATACTTTTTAAAAGCCTACAATAATGTACCACAGTTTGTTTGGGTCCAGAGACCCTTTGATCTCTTTCTGGAATGGAGAGCCATCAAAGAAACCCTCATTTCACTCCTTTGCCTCCTCTTTGCTCAACTGCCTCAGCAGTAACCCTTAACGGCTCTAGATAAACAGAGATCAGAAGCACCTCTCTGCGGCTCCAGGGAAAGCCTTGGGCGCACATCTGAAGCCTCTTGAAGGTCAGCACTCCAGCTGGATGTGCAAACATCACAGCCACCCCTCCTCCCGAGAGCGGCTTCCGCACTCCCCTGAAGGGCCCCCAACAGCACAGAACTTTTTGAACTTTTCCACCTTGTGCCAAAGAAAGAGACGAGTGGCAGGGCAAACTTGAGAAGGAAGCGGGGTTGATGAACCAAATCTTTCTTCCTACAAGTGCCTTCAGGGGTGGCAGAGGGACCCAGCCGGGACTCTGGGCAGGAGGGCAGGACGGCAGGCAGGCAGACACACAGACACACACCCAGGCCTGGGGTTCCGGTCCGCACTCACCTTGGCCGACGTCTCTCCGAACAAAGGTCTGTTGTCCAGGCCACTGGTGCCGTAGGTCCTAGTAGAAAAGTCCTCCATTTTGGGGTTTCTTCAGTCTCCCCAAGCCACTCAAAACCGAGCCAGCATCACCTGCCGAAGTCTCAGGTCCACGACTCCCAAGGTCGCCTCGTCACCGCGCACTCATAGCCGACGCCCCAGGTGGGTCCGGGAAGTCCCGGCGGCCGCGGTGGGTGGGCGCTCAGAGCCGCAGGACGCGGCCGCTCCGCCCCAGCCGGGCTCTCCTCCTCATCTTGAGCAGCTGCCGCAGGAAGTGAAAGGAAACCAACGCGGCGTGGCCGACTCGCCGCGGGACGCCCCCGCCTGGGCACTTCCCACTTCCCCAAATCTCGGCGCTCAGCCCGGCCGGGCTCGCGGCGCACGGTTCGCCCGGCGCTGCAGCTCGCGGAGCAGATCGGCTTCCCCTCGCCCCCGGGACTACACAGGATTCCCACCCCCACCTCCACCCCCATTTCTTTACACAGTGATTTCCCATGCTTTCCAAATTTGCTGCGGTGAGCATGTATAGCTTCATGGGGGGAAAAAAGTTTTCATGGAAGAATTCATTACGAGCCGCTCTCCAAGCCCTCTGCACTCTCCATCTCCCCCCACCCCGAATTCCCGAGCGGCGGGAGAAATGAAGTTGCCCGAGCAGAGCCGAGCGCTCCGCGGACCCCTCCAGCAGCCTGCGGGTTCAGGTCGCAGCCGCGGCGGCGCCAAGCAACTCGGATGCCCTCTCATTTGTTGCATCTACCCGCGGGCCCGCGTGCTTTCCGCAGCTCTCCTCGCTCTCTCTGCAGGAGCCGCGGCTGGAGCAGGGCCTGGGCAGAGCCACGTGAAGAGAGAACCCCGCCTCGGCCCTGCAGATTGGCCACCCTCCCAGGAAACGCCGCGCGCCCGCCCCGCGCCCGCAGGCCAAACCTCCGCGTCCCCGGTCGCCCGCAAGCTGGGAAGTCCTGGCCGCGCGGGGGACCGCGGGTCCCGGGTCCACACCCCCGCCGGGATTCGGTGCCGAGGCTCCGGGGCGCGGGCGAGACGCGTGGGGAAGAAAAAAACCTTCCGGGCGGGCGGAGAGCGGGCTCGTGGGCCGGGCGCCGTGCTGCCGGTCGCCTCTTGGCTCCCCAGGCCGGACCCGCGGCCACTGTCGCAAACCGACTCCGCCCGCCCAGGCCACGTCACGGCCGAGGCCGCCAATCCCGCGTGCCAAGGCGCCGCATTGGCTGCAGAGCTTTATGTCTAGAGGTGCCAGTATATTCCCCGTGGGCCGGCCAATCTCCCCGGCTGCGTGTTTCTCAGCCCCTTCGTTATTAGTGTCTGCGCGATCCACGTGGGCAAAGAACATTTCTAAGGATAGCTTTGCGCTTGGCTGAAAACATCTTAAAAACAACCAGCCTGCTTTAACCACTCCAGTCTTTGCACAACTAGAACGGCACGGGGGTCATTGATAAGTTTGCTTTAAAGTTGTTTGTATGTTTGTCTAGGTTTACTCTGTGATGAGAAGCCCATGTCGTTTACAGAAGCAGTCGGGAGATAATACGTGCTAGGTACTTCTTGACTTGTCCACTCATCCTGCTAGTGATGGTGCTGACTAAGCATGTTTGCAGCCACGGAGAACGTTTCACGTGTCAACCTCTTCTCCGGGTTTTAGAGCATAGAGAACTGGAGGTGGACAGGCCTCATAGGCAACATAGCGTCACTCTGCGTTTGGGGTCATTTATAAGTATTACGAAACAAACGCAGCCACGCTCGATTCCCTGGACACTATAGCGCCTAGACTGAAGAGAGCTCTGACAACGTTTGTGTGCAGGGAAAGCTGGTGTTGGAACGTTGTAGCGTTTTAACACTTCAAATCCGAGCAGTGCTTCCAGGCCGTCCCTCAACAGTTTAGGAAAAGGGATGAACTAAGAATCACATAGCTATGGCTTTGGAATTTGCAACACTGAGTAGAATCAGGTTCAGTACGTATCTGATCTACCAGTCATATATTTTATAAATGATCTTCTCTTTGTTATAACAGGAATGTTACAAAGTCCTGCACCCAGTTCTATTAGAAGCTTGACTGGCCCAACAAGTAACTGTATTCACTCACGTTCAGCCACATTCATTCAGCATTTGAGAACCTGCTATGTACCAGGCAACTGCTAGATAGGGTCATACAGTTGTCAAGAGACAGGCAGGGTCATAGTGTTGAGGCTGGAGTGGAAGATAAGTGATTACAATCTAGAGAAAGGAGCAGGTACAGCGGCTAAGGGCACAAACTTTAAAGTTGGTCTTATCTGCTCCCAAACCCTGATGCCACCATCTACAAGTGATGTGATCTTGGGCAAGTTATCTAACCTCTCTTGAGATCCTTCTTATATAAATGGAACTAGAATTTCTAACTTCGACCAGTTTTTGAAAAAAAAATATTTAATAGAGAATATATGTCACCTGGCAAATAAGTATCCAAATGGTAATTGTCATAAATGGTGACCAGTGCTGTGATTTGCACACTATGGGGTGCTGGGGGGATACATGGGAGGGCACCCACTAGATTCAAGTGGCAGAGAAAGCTTTCTCAAGGAGCCTTCTAAATTAAGACCCAAAGAAGAGTATGGATTAGCCAAGGAGATGAGGAGAGTCAAGAAGGCAGGCCAGAGAGGCCATATACAGATCTTCCTTGACTTACCAGGGGGTTACGGTCCCAATAAACCCATCATAAGTCCACAATATCATAAGTCAAAAAAGCATTTAATACACCTAACCTACTGAACATCATAGCTTAGCCTAGCCCACCCTAAATATGCTCAGAACACTTACGTTACCCTACAGTTGGGCACAATCATCAAAGCCTATCTTACAATAAAGTATTGAATATCTCATGTAATTTATTGAATTCTGTACTGAAAGTGAAAAACAGAATGGTCTATGGGTACAGAATGGTTGTAAGTGTATCAGTTGTTTACCCTTGTGATCCCATGGCTGACTGGGAGCTGCGCTTGCTGCCGATGCCCAGCGTCACGAGAGCATCATACCGCATATCTCCAGCCTAGGAAAGATCAAAATTCAAAATTTGAAGTATAGTTTCTACTGAATGCATATCAGTTTCCCACCATTGTAAAGTTGAAAAATTGTAAGTTGAATCATCATTAGTCAGGGAGCAACTGTATTTGAGAAGGAAGATTGAGTCAGAAAATGACCCTCTTGCTCTAGAGCTGCTTATTCTCGACTCATCCGTTTTCTGTGCCTCTGCTCCATTCTTTTTCCTAAAAACCAGCTTCCTCATAACGACTACTCCCTGAAACTTCAACTTACATATGGCTTTAGCTTGTTTTGGTGCTAAACTCTTGGAAAATGGATCTTATAGCTCCAATGCCCACCACTACTTGGCAGTCTCGGTCTCTGTTTTTTAGTTCAGATTCTCATGAGAAATTTCGATTGGCTAAGGCAAGATTATGAATTGATTTCTACTTGCATTAGGTCCTCCACCCCAACCAGCCAACCAGGTAGAACATATCTTCTAAGGACCACTCCCTTCAACAGAGTGGGAGAGAGGATTGTTTTAATAAAGAAGAGAGTATCATGGAAGTCAATGGTAGGGTTATCCAGTGTCTTGCTACTCAAAGTGTTGTTCCCAGACTACTAGCATTGGCATCACCTGATAACTTGTTAGAAATGCAGAGCTTCAATCCTCACCCCAGATCTACTGAATCATAATCTGCATTTTAATAATATCCCCTGCATTTTAATAAGGGAATTCATGTGCACATTGAAGTTTGAAAAGCACTTCTTTCATTCACCTCTATTTTCACAAATTGGGCCACAGGCCATATTCATGACCCTCCCAATGCCATAGCTTCTCAGTTCTTGATCTTCTTCACTGTGCTTCAGCCACTCATTCCAGTGCAACATTCTGGACTTCATCAACACCCAGAATTGTGCCGTGTTTGAAATAAGTTCAGATAGACCACTTGGTGAGCCTTACCCTCCAATTCTTCCCATTCTCTCACTCATGGTCAATATGTCAGTCCATCAGCCACTTGAGCGTCTCTGATCCTTTGGTTTCTTGACTTTTTCCCAGTGGATCTACTCCCCCGTTTTCACTTTCTTCCAACTTAGATTCTGTGTTCTATCACTGCAATTGCTCTTTTGATAATATCTTCAGTTCCCTTCGCCCATTTATTTTATCACCCCTGTGCAGAAAGTCCCCTGAGATATTAATCCTTCTGCCTTCTCAACATCTGTGGCCAGATGTCTAGTGCAGCTGGGGGAAAAAAATCATGAATGCCCTTGATGAGAGTAATTTTAAACTCAGGGCAGCCAATCTCAACTGCGCCCTTACAACCATCCGGAAATCCTGTGTTGCCTGGACAACTCCCTCTAGTGTGGTTTACTGTCCCTGACCCTCAGCAGGTGACTCAGCCACCTACTTCACAGGGAAGAAACAAGAGCCATCAGGTGGGAATGCCCTCCACTCCCCAGCAAACCTACACATTCACCTACATCTACCCTCTTCCATTGCTCTTTCCCTCCAATTAGAATGGAAGAGACGCCTGTTCAGCTCTCATATTTTACATCCCATCGCATCACACAATCACAGGGGTCTCACTATTATGACCGCATTTTCTCTGTGGAAAGCATTTAAACATGCTCAGTTCAACCAGGTTAAAATGAACAACCAAAAAACTTGCATTAAGCCCATGTCTCCCTCTGGCCACCGCATTCTCTCTCTCCATACCCTCTGTGGAACTCTTGGTTGCCCATATAGCCATCTTTCTCCTATCTCTTCTTCCTCGAAATCAGAGCCTACCTCCCAATATAAAGGAAAAAAATGCCAGATGTTCACTCATTGAGACTCCCTTGTAGCTGAGGGAGGGGGATATAAGTGTAAGGGCCAATGAGTCATTAGGGCAGGTGTGCTGGGGACTTTCAGGAAGGCTTCCTATCTAAAAAGACGAGAGAGGCACATGAGGAGAGCTATCCCTCTAGACGTTGTCATGTGAGGACTTGGTATTTGGAGCTGCTTCTACCATCTCATGACCATGAAGGGTGGCCAAGAGGATCCCAGAGAAGCCAACTAGAGGTGTGACCCACGCACCTCTGGGCTTCTTGGTATATGTTGTGTGTAGGTGTGTGTGTTGAATGGGAGGGTCTCTATTGTATAAGTCGTTTTTATTTGGATATTCTCATGCTTACAGCTGAAAACACATTGATAGATTTTTAAAGCCAAAATTTCGGTAAAAAGATCCATATAGATTGTACCCACTTCCTTACTTTCCACATTTGCCTCCATCACTGAAATCTGGTTTACCTGCACTACCACACCGGTATTCTCTCATGAAGGTTCGGTGAGGACTTACTGCTGAATGCACTGGACGCTTTTCAGTTCTTCTACATAGCCTCTCGGCAGCACTTGGCATTTAAAAACCCTGGAAATAGTCTTTACTACAGCTGTTCTGCTCTTCCTCTGCACATCTCTTAAATATCATCCCCAGGGCTCTGTTCTTAGCCTTTTTCTCTTCTCACTACATGCTTTGCAGGAGCTAGTTTATCTACATTTATGGCTTCAATTTATATCTGTGTTCTAATGACTCCCAAACCTATATGAATAGATTTCCACAATTTGGCAGGAGACATATAACTTATGAAGGAAGCCATTTTTGAGGTTAAATAACTCTCATTTCAGGTATGATTTAACTGTGTTTCTCCTCTTCTGTTGTCTCTACGGTAAAGCTGTCATCGAGAAGAGTGGCTCTCAATTCTGGCTGGACGTTAAAATACTTGGGGAGTTTCTGAATACCCTGATGCCTGGGGCCACACTCCAGGCCAATTATGTCAGAATCTCTGGAGATGAGACTCAGGCAGCAGTATTTTTTAAAGCTCCCCAGATGGTTCTGGGTGCAGCTAGGTAGAGAACACTGGTTTATGGGCAGAGTACTGGCTAACGATCTGGGCCTGGAGTTCTACTGTGGCTCCTCATTCTATTACCAGACAAGTCAATAGCACAGACTTCGGGGTCACAGACCTTGGTTTGAATCCTGGCTTACCCCCTCATTAGATGCAGGATTTTGAGCACGTTACTTAACCCCTCTGAGCATCAGTTTTGACATTTGTGAAGTGAGCAAAAGAAGACTTGCCCTGTAGGGTTTGTGGAAATTAAATAAAATAATATATTTTAAACACCTGACACATATTAACACTCTGTAAATTATGCATATTATACATCTAAAATGAATGTAATGAAGACTGTAGCAAAATGGAAAAAATGCATATGATTTAATGTTAAAGGGAAAAACTAAATATAGAGGGGAATCTTTATAGTGTAATTGTGTAAGACATCTATGCATGTGAACCAAGACTGGAAAGGAATGTGAAAAATTTAAAGATGGGTTTTAAAATTAATCTTTCTGTCTATTCCTGAATAGTTTTGAAGTTCCATGGCTTTGTGAGAAGATAGGGAAAATGGCAATGATACATTTGTGCTTCTTCGTTGTTTTTTTGTTTTTTCTTTTTTTCTCTTAATATATGCTCAGTAGCAGCAGTGTCATCACACGATCCTTCAACAGCCAAGGGCAATAGTTTTCAGAAACTGAAACTAGAGGTCAGGAATGGGTGAAGAGAGAAGCAGTGTTCCAAGTCAGTCCAGGAAGTGAGAGCCTGGAAAAAATCAGAATCCCTGTCAGTGAGGTGGGTTATAATAGCAGTGAAGTAATTATCCACACACGACCTGTAGTGGTGTATAGAGTTACAGCAAGTAGGTGGAGTTAGGAAGGGTCACAGAGCACAATTTTGGAGAAATGTGTTTCTCCCTGTCCCCAGTGTTCCAGGACAAGAGGAGCACACACCAGGTAACTTGTGCCTGAGTCGCATTGAACTGGGATGTCTCTTAAAAGGCAGGGGGATGGGAGAAGCACACCCCTTCAAAATTCTGCCCTGAGTGTGACCCTCACAGCCTCATTCAGCAGACTCAAGAAAAAAGTCAGGGGGGAAAACAAGTCAAGATGGAAGAAAGGCTGCAGTACCAAAGAAAAGCATCAAAAGAACAAGAAGGAGAGAGAGAGTGTCTCCCTACAACACAGGGGCAGATGGCAAACACGTGCTGGGGGCCTTTTCAGGGGCACATAGTTGGAGTAGTCATGTGGTAGGAAAATTGATTCACAAATATAATGAATTTAGGCATTGCAACAGATTGTACATATCAGTCTGAATGTGCTCCCAAGAGTAGATGGGATCTGTGGGCTTACTGATAAAATTTTTTTGAATAGAAGGATGAGATTTCTACACACGCCCTGAAAATCAGGCAGATATGAAAGAACCAGCTCAGTAACGGGGAGTCTCAGTCTGGTCTGAGCTTAGGCAAGTCAGCTAGGGCACCAGTTTCCTCAGATGGAAAGATGACATTCTACCCTGACAGAGCTAAAATGCTGTTAAACTGTGAGAACAATTAGAGGGCCTATTTTTATTTATTTATTTTTTTTAAAGATTTTATTTATTTTTTTTTCCCCCAAAGCCCCAGTACATAGTTGTCTGTCATAGGTGCACATCCTTCTAGTTGCTGTATGTGGGACGCGGCCTCAGCATGGCTGGAGGAGTGGTGCCTCGGTGCGCACCCGGGATCCGAACCCGGGCCGCCGGCAGCGGAGCGCACGCACTTAACCGCTAAGCCACGGGGCCGGCTAGAGGGCCTATTTTTAATTTTTTTTTAATTTTGAAATATTTTTAGATTTACAGAAAAGTTGTACAGCTAGTACAGAGACTTCCAGTATAAACCCTTCACCCATCTTTCCCCAATGTTAACATTTTACCCAACTATGGTACATTTATCAAACCTAGGAAATTAGCTTTGATATAATACTATTAATGAAAGCACACACTTTGTTTGGAGTTCTCTGTTTTGTTTTGTTTTGTTTTGTTTTGTTTTTGTGAGGAAGATCAGTGCTGAGCTAACATCCGATGCCAATCCTCCTCTTTTTTATGAGGAAGACTGGCCCTGGGCTAACATCCGTGCCAATCTTCCTCTACTTTATATGGGATGCCGCCACAGCATGGCTGGACAAGCGGTGCGTCGGTGTGCTCCCGGGGTTCCCAAGTGGGGAACCCCAGGCCACCGCAGCAGAGCGTGCGCACTTAACCGCTACGCCACAGGGCGGCCCCTGGAGTTCCCAGTTTTTAAATAAGGCTGGTGGGTAGTAGAAAACTGCGACCTTGAGCAAATCTCAGAGGTTCAGTTTTATTTCCACTAAAAAATAAGGGAAAAAAATTTTCCCTCAGGGTTGTGAGAATTAAATGAGACATACTAGGTGAAATTGATTTTTATACTGTGGAGTGCTGTTCCCTGGAATGAGCCACAACTGATAAAAAGTAATTTTTAGTTGTTTTAATAATTGACTTGTCTCTGCCACTGAAGTGGGTAAAATCTGAAGCAGTGGTCTATTGCCCACAGCTGAAACGCTCTTCTCAATTTGAAACCACAAAATTTGCACAGAGAAATTAAACAAATGTGCTGATTTAAGGCAGTCTTCTCAAATAGGAGCAAATAGATTTTCGAGCAGGCGAACAGTTTACTGAAGTTCAAATAACTTCTGTGTGTCTGTGTGTGTCCGTGTGTACTGTTTTTACCTACACTAGTTCCCCGTTATCCGAAGTTTTGCTTTCCGCCCTGTCAGTTACCCACAGTCAACCACAGTCCAAAAATATTAAATGGAAAATTCCAGAAATAAACAATTCGTAAGTTTTAAATTGCTGGCCATTCTGAGTAGTGTGATGAAATCTCGAGCTGTCCTACTCCATCCCATCCGGGATGTGAATCATCCCTTTTTCCAGTGTATCCACACTGTGTATGCTAACTGCTTGTTAGTTAGTAGCCCTCCGTGTTGTCAGATCTACTGTGTGGTATCGCAGTGCTTGTGTTCAAGTAACCCTTATTTTACCTAATAGTGGCCCCAAAGCGCAAAAGTAGTGATGTTGGCAATTCGAATATGCCTAAGAGAAACCATAAAGTGCTTCCTTTAAGTAAAAAGGTGAAAATTCTCAATAAGGAAAGAAAAAAATCCTATGCTGAGCTTGCTAAGATTTATGGTACCTTGTATTACAGTATATTGTTGTAATTGTTCTATTTTGTTATTAGTTATTGTTGTTAATCTCTTACTGTGCCTAATTTATAAATTAAACTTTAAAAAAGATACTATGTATAGGGTTCTGTACTATCTATGGGAGGTTTCAGGCGTCCACTGGGGATCTTGGAACGTATCCCCCTTGGATAAGGACACAGTGCTGTAATTAATTTCATGAATAAGAAATTTGAAAATAAATATTCAAGGACAAGGTAGAGAATTTTTTTTTTTGTAATTTTATTTATTTATTTTTTCCCCAAAGCCCCAGTAGATAGTTGTATGTCATAGCTGCACATCCTTCTAGTTGCTGTATGTGGGACGCGGCCTCAGCATGGCCGGAGAAGCGGTGCGTCGGTGCGTGCCTGGGATCCGAACCCCGGCCGCCAGCAGCAGAGCACGCGCGCTTAACTGCTAAGCCATGGCGCCGGCCCAAGATAGAGAATTTTTTTAGGTTGTGAACTATAGTACGTTTCTGAAGAAAGCTTAGGAAAAAATGATGGGAATGACATCAGACAGTTATTTTTTGTTACCGTTTCATTCAAGATCTAGAATATTCCTGATAATGATTTTGAGTAAATTGTTTACAATTCAGGCATTCAGCTTTAGGAGAAGTGTGTACTGGGCACTGGCTTTGCGTCACCGCCAGTTATTTATTTAACCTTCAGAGTTTCCATTTCCTCTTTGTGAAATGAAGATGATGGAACAGATAGATGGCTTTTCTAAGATCTCTCACACTAAAATCACATGACTCTTTGGCATAAGAGAGAATGGCCTAAAGCTAAAGGGAAAAAAGGAAGGAAAACAAATATAAAGGCAGTTCACAGATGCAGTGTAGTTATATTAGCTTTTTATGTAGCGACATTGGATATTTTTGGCCTTTTTTGAGGGGAAGGGGGTTAAATCTTTTCCACAAAGGTACTTTCTCTGTGATAACTGATATTTTTAGTGCTGTAAGCACAGCACCGCACACACTCAACTCCAAACCTCTAGCCTTGCTGTAGGCGCCTTCCACTACTACATAAATTATTCTCTAAATAGACATTACAATGGGAAAATCACACTTAGAATAACATCATGTTAATTTTTTTAAGGGAGACTAGACAAGAAAGCAACTATCTATATGCTTAGAAATCTAGGTTCATAGTGAAAAATAAACATCTGAAGAAGTAAATGGTATTGCTTAACAAAATATCTATGATATCTCTTGCTAATTATGGCAAATTGATCAAATTAACTTTTTAATTGTAAAAACACAGAAAAGTAAAAAAACACACTAAGAATGAAAAATTCAACATTTTGTCATTCTTCTGACTTTTTAAGTAAAATAAACAGAACATTACAGAATAGGTTTATTTTCCAGGGAAGAACTTTGTGAAGCATTTTTTTGTTTGTTTGTTTTTATTTATTTTATTTATTTTTTTTGTGAGAGGGAATAGCCCTGAGCTAACATCCACTGCCAATCCTCCGCTTTTTTTCTTGAGGAAGACTGGCCCTGGGCTAACATCTGTGTCCATCTTTCTCTACTTTATATGGGACGCCGCCACAGCATGGCTTAAGAAGCAGTGCATTGGTGCGCGCCCAGGATCCAAACCTGCGAACCCTGGGCCGCTGATGCGGAGTGCGCGCACTTAACCGCTGCACCACGGGACCAGCCCCTTTGTTTGTTTGTTTTTAAAGAAAGACATTAAGATTGGGAAGAAAAAGTTAAATAAATGCAAACCAAGATAATGAAATTCTCTTGCAATCTGTCCATCCAGTAGCACATATATTTTTCCTTCTTAGAGAGTCATTTATATTCTCCCCAGTGAAAATATTAGCACCACTTCCCCTTGGCTGGGTTCCTTGACAATCCCTATGGTGAGAGCAGACATCTGTTACTGAGCCTCTATTTAGGGAAAAGATATTAACTCTCAGAACACACAAAGGAAGAAATCTCATCTATAACACTCAGCATGGTGTTTTTCCACCCCACCCACTAAAAGAGAGCTATGAGCAGAACCTCTGCATATCTAATGTGATTAACTTCTCCTGCCAACAATGTCTTCTGTTGCTTCCTGTAGTGGGTTGAGTTGTGGACTCCTAGAAGATATGTTCACCCAAAACCTGTGACTGTGACCTTATTTGGAAAAAAGGATCTTTGCAGGTGTAATTAAGGTAAGAATGATATGATATGAGATCATCCTGGAGTAGGGCGGACCCTAAATCCAATGACCAGTGCCCGGAGAAGAAGGTCATGTAGACACACAAAGAGAAGGCCATGCCAAGACAGAGTCAGAGATTGGAGTTACGCAGCCAAGGGAGACCATGGGTTGCTGGCAGCTACCAGAAACTAGGAGAGAAGCATAAAATGGATTCTCCCTCAGAGACTTCAAAAGGAAACAACCCTGCTGACACCTTGATTTTGGATTTCTGGACTCCAGAATTGTGCGAGAATAAATTTCTGTTGTTTTAAGCCACCCAGTTTGTGGTAATTTGTTATGGCAGTCCTGTGAAACTAATACTGGAAACTGCTTCCTCCTTCACTAAAGATGTTGTAAGAATTTATTAATGTGGACAAAGATTTCTCCTGTGATAAGTTCCCTAGAAGAGGGGCCAGCCTGATGGCACAAGCGGTTAAGTGCGCGTGCTCCACTGCAGCGGCCCGGGGTTCGCCAGTTCAGATCCCGGGCGCACACCAATGCACCACTTGGCAAGCCATGCTGTGGCGGCGTCCCATATAAAGTGGAGGAAGATGGGCACAGATGTTAGCCCAGGGCCAGTCTTCCTCAGCAAAAAAAAAAAAAAAAAAAAAGAGGAGGATTGGCAGATGTTAGCACAGAGCTGATCTTCCTCATGAAAAAAATTAAATAAAAAAAAATTAAAAAAATAAAAAAAGTCCCCTGAAGAACCACGTGGTCCAAAGTGTCCAAAGTGAAAAGGGTCCTAGGAGAACCATTGAGTAAGAGTACGGAGAAGGAAACCTATCCCCTGTAAGTATGAGACCTACCTGTAAAATAACGACACTGAATTTTTAATAGACACACAAAACTTGTGTCATCCTTAGACACTACCTCTAACTCAAGTTGCTAACTTCACTCACACTTTCGAAAGTTTCCTTTTGTAATTGACCTTAGAACCTGTGGCAAGTTGTATTAGTCAAGGATCTCTAGAGAAACGGAAGCAATAATAAAAACACATATATATATGTGTATATATATAAAGACATTTATTACAAAGAATGGGCTCATGCATTTATGGAGGTTGAGAAGTCTCATGATCTGCCATCTGCAAGCTGCAGACCCAGTGAAGCTGGTGGCATAATTCAGTCTGAGTCTAAAACTGGGGAAGCTGATGATATAGATTCCAGTTCAAATCTGAAGTTCTGAGCACCAGGAGTGCTGAGGGCAGAAGAAGATCGAAGTCCCAGCTCAAGTAATCAGGTAGGAACGGCCGAATTCTTCCTTCCTCCACTTTTCTGTTCTCTTCAGGCCCTCAACAGATTGGATGATGATCACCCACACTGGAGAGGGCCAACTGCTGTACTGAGTCCACTGATCCGAGATTTCATCCGGAAACACCCTCACAGACACATCCAGAAATAATGTTTAGCCAAATATCTGGACACACAAGATACAGTCAAGTTGACACACAAAATTAACCATCATACAAGTTATGCAAGCAAAACAATTTCATTCATCTATAGTCATGACTCCAAGTGTTATTATCCAATCTTCCTTCTTAGACAATTTGAATTACAATGATAGAAACCACTAATGAACTTGAATCTACATGACTTTTAAATTTAAAAAATAGATATAATATATACTTTTATATATAAATATATATTTATATATATATATAAAATATGTATATATCCCAAAAAGATGAAGAACTTTCACTATCTATAATTTTACACCCACCAGACTGGCAAAAATTAAACATCTGACAACACCATTTTGGGCAAAGATACGAAACATTAGGAAATATACTGTGTGCTGGTACTTCTATTGGAAAAACTATTGTACTCATTAGATAGTAAAAGTTAAGATGCAAATACTTCCTACCCCAAAAACTCTAAACCTAAGTGTATAGGAGTAACTCTTGCACAAATGCAGCAAGAGACTTATGCAAGGAGGTTCAAGATAACATTATTTGTGATAACAAAAAAATGGAAACAGCCCAAATGTCCATTAACAAAAGAATGGACAAATAAATGGAATACATTCATATAATGGAATATAGCAGTGAAAATGAATGAACCACAGTTCTATGCATCAATATGCCAACATGGAAGAATCTCACAACCATAATGGTGAACAGTAACCAAAAAAAGCAAGTCGCAGGATGCTCATGGAGTACATAACAGGTACTGGAAGTGCCCTGCTCATATCCCCTTAGGCCTTACCATTTCAGCACAGGAGATTCCAACCCCCAACTGTCAGTAATTTCAATCCTTTGCTGGAGGGGTCTCTCTGTTTGCACACATGGCAGGCCAGAAGTGCCGTGGAATTAACGTCCTCTATGAGCCAGCCTCCAACAATGATGGACAGGAGTTGGTGTATAAATACTCCAGCTCCCTTACCCCTTGGGTGGGATAACTCTAAAGTGTATATTCCACTCTGGCTCCTCAGTGTAATTAAGTCATATAGTCACCCACAGGGGTAACTTCTTTTTTGGCTGCTTTTCCTTCTCTGTCCCAGTTCCCCACTTGTTTACTGGGTTTTTGTGGCTGTGATGGTTAATGTTTTATGTCAACTTAACTGAGCTCAGGGATGCCCAGACATTGCTGGGTGTGTCTGGGAGGGTGTCTCAGAAGAGATTTGAATGGATAGACTGAACAAAGAAGATTGCCCTCACCAATGCACGTGGGCCCCATCCAATCTGGGGGGACCTAAATAGAACAAAAAGGTGGAGAAAGGGCAAATTTGTTCTCTCTGCTTGATCTGGGACACCCATCTTCTCCTGCCTTTGGACATGGGTGTTCCTGGTTCTCCAGCTTTCAGAGTCAGACCAGGACTTATACCATTGGGCCTGTGGGGGAGGAAGACAATTCCTCTACCCACTCTGTGTCCTTCTGGCTGGGCTATGATTAAAATGACAGAAGACAGAATAACAGGAGAAAATCAAACAAAGCTTTATAACATGTATACAAGGGAGAAACCCAGGAAACTGGGTAACTTGACAAAATGGTGGAGGTTCTCATCTTAAACACCATCTTCAGCCAAAGACAAAGGAGAGTGTTGTGGGTAGTGATTTGGGACTTCAAAGGGGGAGGAAGGCAATTCATGTGGATATGGAAAAGCAAATATTTGGTAAACAGAACTTTGATAAGAATGGGCTTAGCAAGGACCCTCCCACTCTATCGAGACCCAGAGTTATCTATGGTGATGGCCTGTCCTGAGGACAGGCCTTTTATCTTAAATTCTTTTAGGCATTCGGGGGAAGGTCAAAGTTTCTTTCAGAGTCTTTTGTTCTTAAAAATAATCAAGCCAAGGCAAAGAGACACATTTTGGGGTGGCCAATTCTGATCCCCCACAGCCCCCAATTCTTAGGCCTTCAGACTCAGACTGAATTACACCACCAGCTTTCCTGGTTCTCTGCTTGCAGATGGCAGATGGTAGGACTTCTAAGCTTCCACAAGCCTGTGAGCCAATTCCCACAATAAATATAAATCTCCTCTTACATACATCTTTCTCTGTATCCTGTTAGTTCTCTTTCTCTGGAGAATCCTGACGAATACAGCAGCTTACCTCTCAAATAAATGACTTGCATTAGAATCTGTATCTGAGAGTGTGCTTCCAGGCAAACAAAACTAAGACAGTAGGATTCTATTTGTACGTGATTCAAAAATAAGTAGAATGGCAACATATTGTCAAGAGTAGGTAAAGCAGGGGCCAGCCCCATGGCTTAGCGGTTAAGTGCGCGCGCTCAGCTACTGGCGGCCTGGGTTCAGTCCCAGGCGCGCACCGACGCACCGCTTGTCTGGCCACGCTGAGGCCGTGTCCCACATACAGCAACTAGAAGGATGTGCAACTATGACATACAACTATCTACTGGGGCTTTGGGGAAAAAAAAGGAGGAGGATTGGCAATAGATGTTAGCTCAGAGCCAGTCTTCCTCAGCAAAAAGAGGAGGATTAGCACGGATGTTAGCTCAGGGCTGACCTTCCTCAAAAAAAAAAAAAAAAAAGAGTAGTTAAGCAGGTAGTTAAGGGTACAGAAGCTAGAGCAGACTGCCTGGGTTTGAAACCAGGGTTTATGACTCACTAGCTGTGTGACTTTTAGCAAGTCACTTAACCTCTCTGTGCCTCAGTTTTCTCATCTGCTGAATGGAGATGATAATAACAGAATTTACCTTTACTGTTGTGAGGACTAGAGAGAAAATATGTAAAGAATTTAGAATAGTGTCTTATAAAGAGCAAGCACTCAAAGAATGTTAGCTATTACTATTATCAAAGATGTATACATTTGCAATAAAACCATATGGGAAATGTTAAAAACAAAATTCAGAAAAATGGTTACTTTTGGAAGGGCAGGAGCTTGATGGATTCAGAGAGGGGTATATGAGGGTCTCAAAGGTATTAGTCATGTTCTATTTTTTGAGCAATGGATATATTTTTGTTGTTTTATTATGCTTTATAACTTACATATAAATTACATCTTTTAATACTGCATAATTTTTAGAAGTCTAAAAAAAATAAAGCAATTTCTACCAAATATATTCAAAGTTTTGTGTCCTTTGTGATCTTGGGGTGTTCTCTGTTTCAGCTACAGTCAGCCCCCTACCATTTTCCCAGTATTCTCTGGAGGCACTAGCCTCTCCAACTGTACTCAGGGTGGCCCCTTCGAGGAAAGTTCCCCGGATATCTGTAACTTGCAAAGCTTCTCAGGCCCAGCCCAAATCACGTAATCCGTCTGGAGACATTCAGCAATCTTGCACTGTTATCTATAAAAATATCTTGGCTTTTTAAAATTCTTCCTTTCTTTTTAATGAGCACTGCACTTAAAACAAACAATTACTATATGCTAACTTTAGGAAAAAAAGGATACTTGTGCAAAAGAAACAAGTATGCTCACAATATCATCCCTCAGCTATAACTACTGTTAATACCTTGATGCATATCCTTCCAGATTTTATGTTATACATTTTAAAACAAAATTACCTTTAAAGAATGCTATTGTGATATCCTTCTTTAATTTAATATACTGGGAACATTTTTCTTTTTTGTTTTTGTCAATTGACTCCTTTGTAGGAACTGGCACTAAGGAACGCAGGGATCCACAAGACTCCTAGGAAGGGAAGCCAAGGACGACCCGGCCTTAGGGAGCGGGAAGCTCCGGGGACGCTGGCGGCAGGAGACGGAGATCGTCCGACTTGGGTTCTCCCATTGACGTGACTGTACTTCAGCGTGTATTGCTGCTCTTTCTACCCACAGGCTTCCCTGCCCTGTTTATCTTTTTTAGCTCCTTATGTCTTCTGTTTTTTTTTCAGTTTCTTCTTCCCCATAACTTGAACATATTGAAACCTTTCACTTATTAGTGACTTATTATTGCCCTTCTGGCCTCTTCTTATCTCATGAATTTTCACTTTTAGCCTTCCTCTGTCAACCACTTAAATCTCTGCAGTTTCCGTTTCAGATTTCTGTGAGTGAGACTTTGATGGACCCGGATAATCTCCTGGGGGCGGGGCTTTTTGTGTCAGGCCTTTAGATAGGTTAATGGTCAAGACATTGGCTGTCCTTGCGCCAGGTGCCCACTCCTGGCCCATTGACAACATCCCTGCCCTCTCCCTCTCTCTCTCCCCAAGGGAGAGCCTTTGGTATACAATGTGTCCGGCTAGAATTGTGGTGCCTTCTTGTGGAAACTTTAGGTATTACAAGCACCATGATTTTCCTCTACGATTGTTTTCAAATTATGGGTACATTAATTTAGGATGAAGAAATCAACTAGAGGCTGACAACCAGAATTTTAAGAATGGAATAGAGTGGAATGAAACGGAATGGAAAAGAACCGAACAGAATGGAATGGAACAGAACAGAAAATATATGAATGAATCACACTAAGATTGAGTATTGTTTCATGAAACTTTTATTTTAGATGTGTGTGTGTATATACAATGTATATGATAGTCAAAAAATTCAAGAACTGGCATGACATAGGAATAGATATCACCATAAACAACTAGCACAGTTGTAGTAGTGGGAGCCAGCTTACCTTCAATCTGTTATGGATGGGCATGGTTGTGACGCTAAATGTTTATTTCTTAATAGAGGTCCTGTCGAAAGAGTTTGAAAGGCACTGCTCTAGAACACAACTCAACATAGTTATACATCATAGTTTTTAATAATTGCATAGTATTTGTGTAAATGTGCTGTAAATCATGCGACCCAGGAGTTCTCTCCCTTTTTCCCTTCCTCTTCACTCCCAAGGAATACAAGACATTACCTCCAGTTTGTTTTTTTTTTTAAACGTTTTGTAACTTTTTTTAAAATTTTATTTATTTATTTATTTTTTCCCAAAGCCCCAGTAGATAGTTGTATGTCATAGCTGCATATCCTTCTAGTTGCTGCATGTGGGATGCGGCCTCAGCATGGCTGGAGAAGCGGTGCATCGGTGCGTGCTGGGGATCCAAAACCGGGCTGCCAGCAGTGGCCTGCGCGCACTTAACTGCTAAGCCACGGGGCCGGCCCCCCTCCAGTAATTTGGCCCTAAGTAATTTGGATACACTCTCATGACACAACTCTCCTGCATCTGACACACATTCATTCCCTCCCTCCCATCCTCCTCCCCCTCTTCTCTCTCTCTCTCACACACACACACACACACACACACAAACGTTGAGTATTACTGATTTTAATGCACAATACTATTAGTACCTCCCCATTGAGTTGTGTGTGAGGTCTGGATGAATTAACCTATGCAAAGTGCTCAGACAAGTGTCTAGGACACAGTAAATACTCAATTAAATGTTAGCTATTATGGCTGGCTCTGTGGCTTAGCGGTTAAGTGCGCGCGCTCTGATGCTGGCGGCCCGGGTTCGGATCCTGGGCGCGCCCCGAGGCACCACTTCTCCGTCCAACGCGAGGCCGAGTCCCACGTACAGCAACTAGAAGGATGTGAACCTATGACATACAACTATCTACTGCGGCTTTGGGGGGAAAAAAAATGAGTAAATAAAATCTTTAAAAAAAAAAGTTAGCTATTATCATTTAGATTGTGTTCAGTTTTTCACTATAAGTAAAAATATTGATGCAATGAACATCTTGGTAGCAAAATCTTTGGAAAACAGACTTTCTTGGGTCTACTTGTGGAAATCGAATTGCTAGGTGAAACGATATGCACATTTTTAAGGTTTTTATGAATTTTGCTAAATTATCCACCTGAAAAGATCTTCCACCATCACTGAGAGCCCATTTCCCCAGACTCTAGTCAACACTAGATGTTATGATTTAAAACAAAAAATCTTGCTGATTTGATCAGGGAATAATGATATTTATTATTATGTAAATTTGCTTGTCTTTGATTACCAGCGAGGTGGAAAAATTTTTCAAGTGCTTCCTGGCCATTTCTGTTTGACCCTCCAGCAGAGCACCTGGAGAGCATGTTTGAGGTTGAGTTACTTCTATGTGTGATTATCTCCCAGTTAACCCCTGAGGCTCTCACTTTTGAATCTTCCCCTCTGGCTGAGCACAAGTCTTGCATGCGATTGGTCCCAATACATCTTAGTTAAATTATGTATCATGGTCTCCACACCTGATCTCTGCAATGCATTTTTGAGCAGAATTATCCGGCAGTCAGACAAGAAGACATCAGATTGATCTACTCCACTGTCTCAAGATGGCCTTGGGCCAAGGGAGGCGGCATCCTTCCTTTGTGCTTCTGAGAATGGGATGATTACATCAGAGTATTTAAACGCATTTCTTTTTTATTATTGCTTTTCTCTGGTGGTTATATGTTGAAATGTTCCCCTTCTCAAAGAAAAAGAATTGTTTTCATATTTGAGACTACACAAATATTGTAGTTCCAAATGGGACTGCCTTTTCATCATCAACAAATATTTATAACGTGACTACTGTGTGCCAGGCATGGGAAAGGTGTATGTGTGTGGGAGGGAGGGGCTGTGTATGTTTACAAAGTATAATACATTCTCTTCCCACAAGGAAGTAAGCCTTAGGTGGTGACGGAAGTAGCATGGTGTGGGGAGAATGACACTGAAGGGGCATCCAGAAATTGACATTCTATACTCAGGCCTGCCCTAACTTACTGTGCCACCTTGGGTAAATCCCATAACCTCTCTGCACTTTTGTTTCTTTACCTGGGAAATTAAGAACACTAGATTGTGTTTCTAACATCCTCCTGTAAGCTATGGGGTATGAAAGATAAAGGCATGGGACCAGAAAGAGACACAGAGAGATGCATAAGTGGTCATTGTCAGGCAGTGAGAGATGGACCAGACAACGGAGAATGGTTTAAAGGGGGGAGATGGCAGGTACAGTTCAGGCAGTCGAGGGCGATTTGTGTAGAAGTTAGCCTCTGAGCTATACCTGGCGGGGAGGGGGTTTGGTAGGTAGAGAAGAGGGTGTGGAAAACAAAATTGGGAAAACGGCATGAGCAAAGAGCAAAAACCACTGTGGGAAAGTGCCGGACATGTCCTTGGGACAATGAAGCGAGCAGTTTGGCTAGAACAGAAGGTTCCTGTGAGTATCCACTGAGACCTCACTGGAAGAAGGAAACTGTTACTGGGGAGGGCCTTGACCACACAGCACAGGAGTTTATCCTCAGGGCTCCGGGTCACGAGGCAGGTCGAGTGTCTCCTGTGCACACCTCTGACTGGATGGGATTTCCAGGAGCACTGAGTTGAGAGAGACGAGTGCTGTGGTCTCTTAGCGCTGTGTGCTCAGATAAGAGTGAAGGGCGGCAGCAGGGCACAGAGGGGCTCTTCTGTGACACGTTGGTCATTCTAGGTCTAAGTCCAGGATAGGTTGAAGGTTTTTGAATAGGATCAACACAAAGCAGTGTTTTAGGGCATCTAACCTGTGTGAAATACAGATCAGGCTGGAGAAATAAGAGACTGGAGGAAAAAAAGTGGTGAGGAGGCTATTCTAGCGTTCAAGGCCTCATGCCTCTCTCTGGGTACTGGCAGTGGCACGAAGAAGTTATGGCTACAAGAGCTGGTTGCAGAGAATGGCCAATGGGAAATTCCTAGCAGGAAGGTGGTGATGCAGGTCCAGAAGACGGAGGAAGTGTGGAAAGGGTCCAGCCATCTGCAGACAGTGGAATCACAGAACAGGGAAGGGGAACTGATACTGAACCAAGTGGGCTCGCCTCCTGGTGAGTTAAATAAGACGCTACACCAGTGGAAGTTGTCTCATAAAGTAAAATGTATTTGCAGCAAATAGGAGGGCATGAGGAATCATCTCCAAAGTCATGGCGTCCCTGAACAACGGAAAGTAGGAACTTTTATTTGGTTGGGGAATGAATATTCAAAAGGGAGAGGCGGGTATTCGCTTGCACAGGCTCAGTTGGAGAACATGCTTCCACATAATGAGGCCTAAGCTCCTCCTGGAGAGATCTTTACATTAAAAATAAGGCAAAGGTCATGGGCATAGCTCTTGTGGTGAGGCTTGGTCAGTTTCAGGATGGCTGGTGGTTACATCTTCTTAACATACAAAAGGAAAAGAAACAACTTGGAAAAACAGTTAATTGCTTCCAAACTCACCCTTGAGTTTCTCTAGGCACCTAGTCGGCGATGGACCAGGGAGAAATACTTCTTCCTCTAAGTTAGGGGGAAGAAGAGACATCGAAAAGTTCCAAATGGAGAAGGAGTTCATGCCTTTGTCTTTTTCTTTCTCTACAGTACAGTATGGGAGTGGGAGGCAGTCTCCTGTAGTGGTGAGGGGCAGGAGTTTTGCAGCCAGACAGAATGATTTTTAGTCATTGAGTTTCAGTTAATGGCTCCACCGCTGATGGAATATGTGATGATCAACAAGTGGACTTTCAATCCAGCTAAGCTTCTGCCTCCTCATCTGTAAATGGAGATATTAATGATACCATCTGACTGGGTCCATTGTGAGGATATTCACTTGGGACAGAGTAAAGGCAATAAATAATAGCTATTAGTAAAACTATAATTTTTATTTCCATATATCTCTATTTTTATATGTACTGAGAGTAGAAGGGGTTCAACACTGTGGCTGGAGGCTGAAAAGTGGTCTAGGTCAGACAGCCCTGGAGGGGAACAGAAAAGGGAGCCATTTTGTCATCAAACGCCTGGATTCTCCTTTTTTCACTCTAATAAAAAAATTTCTCTCTAAAAAAAAAAATTATTAAGGAATTTTTCAAACAAACACAAAAGTAGAAAGAATAGCACAATGAACTCCTTGGTACCTATCACCCAGCTTCCACATTTTGCCAATCTTGCCTCTTTTTTTTTTTTTTGATGGAATTACTTTAAAGCAAATCCCAGACATGATTTCAAATAATCTTTTTAAAAGAACATACGAGTTCAATTCCCAGCAGTATCATAGACGAGATATCCCTGGGAAACATTCCACTATTTTTTTTTTAATGTTGGATTAAATTAAGGGGAAAAAAACTTATAAAATGTGTTGAAAAGTTGGAAAGAAAGGATTCTCAGAGATGAAAAACTAAGTGAAAGTAAAAATCAGAGAAGGTGGCAGAGAACTGAAACTGGCTTTCACCTTGAGGATTTTAACTTAACCCAGATGAAGGTGAACTTCCATTCTTCATGGTCTCTATGGATGCAAGGGACAGGGCCCAAACCCCAAGATCCACAGCGATGCCGTCCCTGATATCTGTTCCCCTATGTTGAACCCAGCATATATGGGGTTAAAAACCAAAAAGCACTCATTCCCCCTTCCCTGCTTCTCTAAGGTCTGTTCACATGTAGATATTGGTTGTGTTAGCCTTTGTATCCCTGAATTCCATAAGGCAAATGGAGGTAATAAATTGTTACACCCTGAAGCTCTGGCTAATTACCAGTTCTTGAGGTTTGTTACAGGGAAACTGATATCCAAAAGTTATCAAGAAGCTGAAGCTCCCCAACTCCTTGTTCCTGGCGCCAAATCCACCATTCATCGCGGAGACAGACAAACGGAGGACACTTGCAGCTTCCCTTATCTCGGCCCAACTGATGGGAGGACTCCAGACTGCAAAGCCACAGCTCCCCCTGCCCTACCTAAAACCTTGTAAACTTTGAAACCGTTAATTGACTGCAGTTTCCTTCCTCTTCCCAGGGCCCAATCTCAGGTGAAGCGGTAAGATTGATGGGGCCCTAAACCTCCTGCCATAGATAGAGATGACAGCTGGCCCGGCGCCAGGAGGTCTGGGATCCCCACAATAATATTCTCCTCCAGTAATCACAGTCACAGTGTAAATAAACTTCGTGCCTTCTTCGCAAAAAAAAAAAGAGTACATTCTTTCCCACAGACTTTCCTTTAAAAACCCCAACTCCTAATGCCTCAGGAGGACTGTGGGTTTTGGGGCATGAACCCACCTTGCCTCATTTTGCTGGCAAAATTAAACCATTTTTCTTTTCCTCGATCCCTGGTCATTGTGTTCATTGATTGGGCTATGGTGACAGGGTCCCAGGTTTTTCCAGCTACAACAGAAAGTGGGGAACATAATAAGAGAAAAGTAAGTAGAAATAACCAGCTTCTCCACGGAGCAGCAAGGAACACTGATTGTCTCAAACCTTGATAATGGGTGAAGGGGAAGAAAAAAGAGAGGGAATTTATAACCCCAAAATGCTGTCACAATAGATTCCTAGCACCCAAACAGCACCATCAGGGTACTTTTTGGAAAAAGAAAACCCCTCAGGGCAAGAATGTAAAGTGACCCCAGGTTGGTAGTGTCTGCACGCTCTTGAAAGCATATAGTCCCTCTAGAGAAAAATACTTTAGATTCAGGGCTCCAAGAAGTCCCACAGAGAAAGTTCCAAGAAATTTGAACTCACTGTCCACAACCAGAATGCTCCTTAGGAAACAAATAGCCATGAACGAGAGCTCACGGAGAAAACAGGCTCCAGACAGCAGAATTGGAGCCACAAGGACTCTACAGGTGAGAATTATCAGACAAGTGTCAGAACATAAAGTACATAAGGCAGCGAAAGCTCTGAGAAGTTAAGTGACTCGCGTATGGACAGAGCTCATAAGGACAGAGCCGAAGATTTCACCCACAGTTGGAAATCAGATCTGTCAGGTGCTAAAGCCTTTTATTTTCTTTTAAAGGTAATACTTAATGTAAATAAACATTGAATCAAGATGTTGTACACCTGAAACATACAATATTGTATGTCAACTATAATTAATTACAAAAAGGTAACACAATGCATTATGTACCTACCCGCCCTCAGCTTTGCCAGCACTTCAGCATATTGCCTGCATGTTTTGCAAAGAAATAAAACATCTTTAATAGGTAAAATTAAAGCCCCACTTGTAACTCTGCCCTATTTCATTCTTGTGCTTCCCTCTCCAGGGGTTTATAATACCTGTGCATGCTTTTGTAATTCTGCAATTTGCTTTTCCCTTAACACTATGTTTTTAAGATTTATCTATGTTGATATATGGAGCTCATCTAGTTCATTTATTTTAACCATTGTTTGAAAATATACCACAATATGGGCCAGCCGGTGGTGCAAGTGGTTAAGTGCGCGCGCTCCGCTGTGGTTGCCCGGGGTTCACTGGTTCGGATCCCAGGTGCACACTGACGCACTGCTTGGCAAGCCATGCTGTGGCAGCGTCCCATATAAAGTGGAGGAAGATGGGTACGGATGCTAGCCCAAGGCCAGTCTTCCTCAGCAAAAAAACAGGCGGATTGGCAGATGTTAGCACAGCGCTGATCTTCCTCATAAAAAAGAAAGAGAGAGAAAATATACAATACATTTATGCATTTTCCCATTATAGGAATTTAGATTGTTTTCAATTTTGTACCATACTGTGGGAGTTTCTTTGACATACACTGAGGGTAGGAAGACACGAACATCTTTAACCTCATTAGATATAGCCAAATGGCTTTCCAAAGGGATTGCCCAGTTTTATGCTTCCCCCAGCTGTGCATCAGAGTTGCTTTAGCTCCACATTCCTAACTATGCTCAGTAGTGTCAGATGTTTAATTTTTGCCAATATTATGGGCCTGAAATTGCATCTCATTGTATTCATTGGCATTTTCCTGATTACTAATGAGACTGAGCATCTTTTCAAATATTCACTGGCCTTCAAGGTTTCTCTTCAGTGACCTGCCTGTTAAAATCCTTTGCTCGTTTTGCGATTGGCTTGTTTGCCCTTTTTCTTATTGATTTGGAGGAGTTCTCTGATATATTCTGGATACCAGTTCTTTGCTGATAACAGGTGCTGTGAGTATTTTCTCCCAACACATGTTTTGTCTTTTCACTTTTTGAAAGGTATCCTCTGATGCACAGATGTTTTAATTCTGACACAATTTATTAATATTTTCCTTTATGGTTTGTTCTTTATGTCTTGTTTAAAAAAGCATTTTTCTATCCAAGGTTATCAAGATACCCTCCTATACGTCATTCTAGATGTTCTAAAGTTTTGCTTTTCACATTTAAATCTTTAATCCATCTGAAATATGTTTATGTTTGATGTGAAATAGGGATCTAATTTTATTTTATTCCATATGGGTAACCAAGATCCCATCCTTCCTCCATCGATCTGTCATGTCCTGCCAATGAAGAAAAGGAGGAGGATTACCCACACCCTCCCCAACAGCTAGGGCTATTATCAGAACACAGGAGAGATGTTTACTAACTGAGTCTACTGGAAATGCACTGAGAGCACAATTGGAGGATAACCTGTTACATGCTGCAGAAGCTGAGCAAACCAGCCTGCTTTAATAGAGGGAATGTCTTTCATTTTTCTCCAGTCTTGCTCGCCATTTCAGAAATTCAAGGTCTACTGGCCGTTTGTGTGTACTGCTTTTTGAGGCAGCCATTGTGCTTTTCCCACCTTCCCTACTGCCACTCCCATCAATTTGCTTTTGTTTAAAATCCCCCCCTTGCAATGTGCCTGTCTTCTTCTCCTTTGTGTCCCTGAGAGCCTATTATAATACTTTAACTCTCTCCAGTAAATATTTCTTGCATGAAAGTATTACATGAATCAGATCCTTTCTGCCTATATCCATCCAGGGCTTGCAATACTCAGAAAACACTTAGGCAGAAGGGTATTTGCAGTCACACAACACGTGCTGGAACATATAGTCCTCATAGTAAAAGCTGTAAAGAGGGGCAAAAACACATTCCGGGAAATATTTTTGTTCCACCTATTACATGACCTACTGGAGGCAGAAGAAGGTTTCATTTCAGTTGGCAAAATCACACCAGAGTGACTGCCAGACACTGAGCATCAGGAGAGAGGCACACAGCTAAAACCACGGGAAGGGTGACTGCCAGCCCACGGCCCATTCGACACATTTATCAAAGACCAATAAAATGATAATGTCTGTGTTTTATATCACACCTGGCATCTAATAGGAGCTTAATAAGCTAAGTTTATCATTGTAGTTATTGTTCTGTGCTAGGCGCTTACCAGAGACGAATAAGACTTAGGTTCTTGCCCAAGTAATTTAAAAGGGTGGTTGGGGTAGGGCAGTGGGCAAAGCCAAATTACATGGGGAGTTACACGGGGAATGACTCAAAGGGAAAAATTAGGCCTTGAGGGAAGAGGAGCTGAAAGGGAAGGGGATGAGTGTTTGTTTTGCAGGAAAAGAGAAATTTAAGCATGCATGTAGTCTAAGAAGAAGGAATCTGTGAAGAGAGAATGACAAAACATAAGAAAATCAGAACATAATTAATGCAGAAAGATTCTAGAGGAAGTGGTAAGAAATGCAATCAAGAGCTCAGGTGGATGAATTATACAAGGAAAGCATGGAAACTTCTCTTCTTAGAGAAGATAGGGAAAGGTGCCCGGGAACTAAGGTAGACTTAAAATCCACTGGGCTTGTCCTCCATAGATCAAATCCTAGCGACCACGGGCAAGTAGACTGCACACGGGTGTTGGAGCCAGATAGACCCAGTGTTACATTCTGGTTTCACCATTGACACCACTTCTGGATCCTTAATCAAGTTTCTTGGTGTCTCTCATCTTCCTCTTCATCATCTGTAAAAATGGAGATAAAATGAGAGCACTGAGGTGAGGGTTCACATAAAATGTACATAATCGCATGTAATTATTTAGTGCACGTCATGTGTATAGCACAATGTCGGGCACATAGTAAATACCCCACAAATGGCAGTAATTATTGACATGAGCAAAAAAAAAATTTGCACTAAATTCTAACCAAGTGAGTTTACAATTTTGTATTAAAACAGTTTCTTGAGTAAGAACCTACCTCTGCATAGCAAAGGGAACTATCAACAAAATGAAAAGACAACCTAACAATCGGGAGAAGATATTTGCAAACCATACATCTGATAAGGGGTTAATCTCAAAAATATATAAAGAACTCATGCATCTCAACAACAAAAAAACTAACAACCCAATTAAAACATGGGCAAAAGACCTGAATAGGCATTTCTCCAAAGAAGATATACAGATGGCCAACAGGCACATGAAAAGATGTTCAGCATCATTAATTATCAGGGAAATGCAAATCAAAACTACAATGAGATATCACCTCACCCCCATCAGAATGGCTATAATTAGCAAGACACGAAACAAGTGTTGGAGAGGATGTGGACAGAAGGGAACTCTCATACACTGCTGGTGGGAGTGCAAACTGGTGCAGTCACTATGGAAAACAGTATGGAGATTCCTCAAAAAATTAAGGATAGAACTACCATATGATCCAGCTATTCCACTGCTGGGTATTTATCCAAAGAACGTGAGAACACCAATTCGTAAAGATACACGCACCCCTGTGTTCATTGTAGCGTTATTCACAATAGCCAAGACGTGGAAGCAACCTAAGTGCCCATCAAGGGAAGAATGGATAAAGAAGATGTGGTATTTACACACAATGGAATACTTACTCAGCCATATGAAACCATGAAATCCAGCCATTTGTGACAACATGGATGGACATTGAGGGTATTATGCAAAGTGAAATAAGTCAGAGGGAGAAGGTCAAATACCGTATGATCTCACTCATTAAGTGGTAGATAATGACAACAAACAAACACATAGAGAAAGAGATTGGATTGGTGGTTACCAGAGGGGAAGGGGGGAGGGAGGAGGGTGAAAATGATAATTAGGCACATGTGTGTGGTGATGGATTGTAATTTGTGTTTGGGTGGTGAACATGAGAACATGATGTAATCCATGCAGAAATAGAAGTATAATGATGTACACCTGAAATTTATACAATGCTATAAACCAGTATTACCACAATAAACCAAAAAAATAAAAAAAAAAAGAACCTACCTGACTCCTTTGTCCACCTGAGAATGTTTCTCTGTTAAAACAAATTCCAAAGGAAGCATTCCTACCAGTCTTCCTATTACCCTCCACCACACTCCCAACAATGGAAAACGTTTGCTCCACTCAAACTTATTCAATTTAAATAAGTAATTCAAATACTAAACAAAACAGTCTTTAAAGTCAGATATTTAAAAGAAACTTTTAAAAATAAAAATATTTTAGAAAATATATTAAATAGATATTATATTTATATTATTAAATATTCATTAGGGTTAAATATACAATAAAATATATGATACTATATATTATCTCATTTATATTATATAACATTTATTAAAATTAAATACAGTAAGGGCCGGCCCCGTGGCTTAGCGGTTAAGTGCGTGCGATCTGCTGCTGGCGGCCCAGGTTCAGATCCTGGGCGCGCACTGACGCATTGCTTCTCCGGCCATGCTGAGGCCGCATCCCACATACAGCAACTAGAAGGATGTGCAGCTATGACATACAACTATCTACTGGGGCTTTGGCGGAAAAAAATAAATAAATAAAATCATTAAAAAAAATTAAATACAGTATGCATAATATTTATAGATTAATTTTTAACACTGAATCCCAAATTTGGAAAGATGCTTTTTTTCTTTTCTTTTTTTTTGGTTGAAAATTTAAGAGAGTAGAAAATGATTTATTTTCTTATCAAATAAAATCAACATTTGGGGATATGCTATGATAGGACCATCCCATCACCATTTTATCAAAAATTTTTAAAAATAGCAGAGAAAGGCTCCCAATAAAAATGTAATCATCTTCTGCCCCACTTCTCCCTACCTTGACTCTCATCTCCAGAGACAACTACTAATAATTATTTGTTTTTAGTCTTTTTGGCATTACCATCATATCTTTGACAATATACTTCTCATACTATTTTTTCTTTAATTTTTTGCCATTGAAAAGTAATTTTATTTCTTTAATACAAAAGCTCAAACAAAATGATCAAATAGCAAAAACTAATTTAAAAATCTAATTCAAGATTATTTAAAGTGTGCCCAGCTTCTGAAGAGCATGTACCTATAAGAAGCAATTTCCTTTAAACATATGGCATAATTTAAGTGGCAATGCATGACTAAAAATAGTCAAGAAGTTCAAATCAGCAAAAACAATCCAGGGTATGTGAACATACTATAGACAAGACTCTTATTATAGACTAGAGATTGTACTCCTCAGCAATGTGTATGATGTTCCTCTTGATTGCTCTTGGTTGAAGTACTAAAGCCCAGAGCAGAGGCTGGACAGGCAACACGAATGAGAAGAGGGGCTGGGATGTAAGAAAAATCATCAACCACCAGAATTATACTCACATGTTCTTTATTTTTACAAAACTGTGGTGGAAGCATGCCCCATATCATGGTCATGTGTTAAAGTAGGAATAACACGTCTATTTCTGCTGGGCCACTAAGGAAATGTCAAATTAGTCCGTGCTGTTCTTATTCAGGGGTGAGATTTGTTTCCTTCAAGCAACTATCCCCACTCCCACCCTCACCCCTACTCTTGTTCTGGCAGCTTGCTTTGCCATCAGGTACTGTCTTAGTCTCTTTCAGCAGCTATAACAAAGTACCATAGACTGAGTGGCTTATAAATAACATAAATTTATTTTCCACAGTTCTGGAGGCTGAAAGTCCAAGATTAGGGTACCATCATGGTTGGGTTCTGGTGAGTGCCCTCTTCCATGTTGCAGACTGCTTACTTCTCCTTGTATCCTCACATGGCAAAAAGATGGCAGGAGAGCTCTCTGGGGTCCCTTTTATAAGGGCACTAATCCCATTCATGAGGGCTGCACCCTCATGAGCTAATTCCCTCCCAAAGGCCCCACCTCCTAATACCACCATATTGGAGGTTAGGATTTCAACATATGAATTTGGGGGGACACAAACATTCAGTCCATTGCAGGTACTATTGGAAGGTGGTTGGTCAACGGGCTGGCTATTGACGGTTCTCGCTCTCTTACAGCTGGGCACAGAGTCCCTTCCACATGGTTCGCTGGCTCTTGTGATGGACCCTCTTTCTTCCCTCCCTTGCCAGACTCAGGTTCTCCTCTATTTCCTCTCCTCCTTTGTCTTAGTCTTTCTTTCACTCCTCCGTCCTCTTCCCCAGTCTGAGTCTTATCTAGTTTCTGGATATGGAAAATCTGGCTTTACAAGTGTGTTTCTAAAACAAGTGAGTTAGGTCTACTGATTTTGCAGGTGGGAAGAAGGAAAAAGCAGAGATTAGAAAGAGCAGCAGGAACAGTAAACAAACAGGAAATATGCTTACATACTTACATATGTGGAAGATATTATTATATGTGTATTATGCTGAAGATATTTTAAACATGATTGTGAAAAGTAAAACTATCTTAGTTATTACATTACTTCATAATTCACTACTACTTCAATTTGGTATGGGAAACCTGGTACCATTCCTTCTGTTTCTAGCTGTCAGTCTTGTGAAACAGAATTTTAAAAACTTCATTTAAAATAAGATCATGGGCCGGCCCCGTGGCTTGGTGGTTGAGCGCACGTGCTCCCCTGCTGGCGGCCGGGGTTCAGATCCCGGGCACGCACCGCTTCTCCGGCCATGCTGGGGCCACGTCCCACATACAGCAGCTGGAAGGATGTGCAGCTATGACATACAACTATCTACTGGGGTTTTGGGGGGGGAAAATAAATAAATAAATAAAATCTTTAAAATAAGATCAGAAGGCCATAAGGGGGAGCCTCACACTACTACTCCATGTCAATTACAGACCCCAATAGGAAGTATCATCAATTACTTTCCCCAACAGGAAGTTGACAATTACTACCCCAGCCAGAGGAAGGAAGATTTCCTCCTTGCCCAGCAACTCAGCCAATCAGAAACAGTCATGACTTTGAACTCTCACCAATGGATTTTCATTCAAAACAACCCCTCCCAACTTCCTCCTTTTTCTCTATAATCTTCCTTTCCTTTGTTTGCTGGACCTGCCTATGGCTTTTGCTATAGCTTGCTTGTCCCAAATTGCACTTCTGCTATTCCCAAATAAACCCATTTTTCTGGTAAAATAACCAACTGTTTTATTTGTTTAAGTCAACAGTCTCAGGTCTTGTGCTTATTATAAAATTTTTGCCTTAGATTCTTTAACTGCAACCTAAAGTTGGCTTTATTTAAAACAGAAAATAGTAATTCACAAACCTAAGTACTTCTGAACATGAAAAGAATCCATGATTTTTATATTTAAGAAGATGACTTCAGGGCCGGCCCCGTGGCTTAGCGGTTAAGTGCTCGTGCTCCGCTGCTGGCGGCCGGGGTTCGGATCCCGGGCGTGCACCGACGCAGCGCTGCATCCCACGTTCAGCAGCTAGAAGGATGTGCAGCTATGACATGCAACTATCTACTGGGGCTTTGGGGGAAAAAATAAATTAATTAATTAAAAAAAAAAAAAAGAAGATGACTTCAGAGATATTTATAATAAATGTGGTTCTCCAACAGCTTCCTAGTAGGTTTTCAGTATTGTATTGCACCACAGTTCAACAGCTTCCGATTTTAGCTCTTCAAGCTCACACTATCAATATTAATTGCAAAAAGAAAACTGAACAATGTTAGTTCATTTCCCTCAAGTTTTAAGCCAGAGAATCTTTCCTGAAATCCATTCTTCAACTCCACAATTTTAGGAATTTAGCTGCTTAGACCATCACTCTCATTTCTGGGAACCAACTCCAGTGCAGGAAAGTGGTACACATTATTTCTTGCAAATCATAGTTTATGCAACCATTGTTAATGCCCTTGCAGACTACTGTGTCTGCAATCATGAGCACTTCAACCCCAAGCTTTGGTTCATTCTTTGTTGGTGAACCTGAGGTAGGAATTTTCTCTTCAATGACATGAACAATTTGGTTTCTTTAATTTTAATCAACAAAAAAAATTACTTTGCATTTTCTTCTGTTCAAAGTTCCCTAAAAATGTCATGTGTGATAGTTAATTATGTTGTAAATCATATAAAAACAGTGTCTTGTTTCCTTACACAGCAGTGGATTTCAATAGCAGTTTAAGCATGGTAGAATGCAGTGTTGTGGCAGATGTTTTATATATATTTTTTTTAATATATTCAGCCATTGCCTCAGAAGAAATACAACTTCAATCTGCCTAGCAAGTTTATCTACCAGCTCCTGCTCTTTTTGATAAGAAAGAAATTTGTGTTTCAATTGATGTTATTTTTTTAGTTTTCTTTTTTCTTTGCTTATTGATAGCTGAGCAAGAGTTCTTTTTTATTTTTACCATCAAAACAACATCACAGTTACCTTCTTCACTGTTGGGCAACATATCTATATGCCTAAATAGCAAGCTTTTCTAGCGTATCTGGAAATGCTGTTGTAATCCTTGTGATCTTTTTTTTTCATTTTTTTCAATTTTATTTTATTTATTTATTTTTATTTTTGTTATCGCGGTAACATTAGTTTATAACATTGTATAAATTTCAGGTGTACGTCATTATACTTCTATTTCTGCATAGATTACATCATGTTCACCACCCAAATACTAATTACAACCCATCACCACACACATGTGCCTAATCATCCCTTTCGCCCTCTTCCCTCCCCCCTTCCCGTCTGGTAACCAGCAATTCAATCTCTGTCTCTATGTGTTCGTTTGTTGTTTTTATCTTCTACTTATGACTGAGATCATACAATATTTGACCTTCTCCCTCTGACTTAGTTCACTTTGCATAATACCCTCAATATCCATCCATGTTGTCACAAATGGCTGGATTTCATCGTTTCTTATGGCTGAGTAGTATTCCATTGTGTATAGATACCACATCTTCTTTATCCATTCGTCCCTTGATGGGCACTTAGGTTGCTTTCATGTCTTGGCTATTGTGAATAACGCTGCAATGAACACAGGGGTGTGTGTATCTTTACGCATTGGTGTTTTCACGTTCTTTGGATAAATACCCAGCAGTGGAATAGCTGGATCATATGGTAGTTCTATCCTTAATTTTTTGAGGAATCTCCATACTGTTTTCCATAGTGGCTGCACCAGTTTGCACTCCCACCAGCAGTGTATGAGAGTTTTCTTCTCTCCACATCCTCTCCAACACTTGTTGTTTTCTGTCTTGTGATCTTTTTAATATAATGACTCCCCCAAAATACAAAAAGCTTCTAAGAAAAATGCTAAGTGAACATCAGAGTGCCAACTAAGGCATCTGACATACTTTCAAATTTTAATCTTGCATTTTTTACATAGATTTATTAAGAATACTTCTTAAATTGTGTTACAAAGAAGTAATTTTTTCTAAAAGGTAAAAAAAGACTATTATTTTGCTGCAGCTATGTTGAACCATTTTCTTTATGGTTTAGTTTTTCAGTAAAGCTGTGGAGTTTTGATTATTGATTCTGCATATTAAAGAGTGCTAATTAAAGATCTGGATCCAGGGCCGGCCTGTGGCTTAGCGGTTAAGTGCACGTGCTCCGCTGCTGGCGGCCCGGGTTCGGATCCCGGGCGCGCACCGACGCACTGCTTCTCCGGCCATGCTGAGGCCGCGTCCCACATACAGCAACTAGAAGGATATGCAGCAATGACATACAACTATCTACTGGGGCTTTGGGGGGGAAAAAATAAATAAATAAAATTATAAAAAAATAAAATAAAGATCTGGATCCAGATCAAAGGAAAAGAATGTAGAACCAATCAGGCAGTAAAGACATTAGTCGAATCCTCGGTGAAGGAAATTAGCAACAATCTGAAAAAGATAGGGGTACAGAATCTATCAAATAAAATCAAGAGATAGAAGAAGAAAAAGAGCAGGATAATATCTTAATATGATTGAAACTAGAGGATGCTCAGGAGATCCTGAGTTGTGCAGTTGCATAGCTAACCCCTAGCTGAAGTGCAGGTTGGAGGTCCCCCATTTACCTTGCTGGCCATATCCAACTATAAGAAAGGGCTTGGCATGTCCAGCTGTAGCTCAGGTAAATTCAACCTGGTATCTAATTACTGATCAACAAGTGAGGAAGACTGAAACCCACCTCTTGTCCCAATGCTGCATCATATACCACAGTTAGAGAAAAGACAAATCTAAAATGTAATCCCGTATAAAATGCTACTTGAAATGTAATTTTTAAAAAGATACTCTCTCTAGCCCTAGTTGAAACTGACTCTCTAACAGAACCAGATTTGACCCTGAAATTTGCACAGCTGACATCTACAGATAGTGATGACTCTTGAGATACAATAATCTCATGGGGTGAAATGCTGCTTTTCAGGCATGAATAGACCAATTTTGGTAACTCTTTTCTTAAAATATTGTTGTATTTTTTTATTTGGTGAACCAATTCTTTTAAAATCTGACTCCTTGGCAAAAGTTTGCAAGTAAAACTCTTTTTCTTTTCTTAATGTTTTTGTTTCTGAGTCTTCCTTTCACACAAGTAATTATTTCATGGTCCAAAACCTTGAATCTAGTAACCTCAGGCCATCAGAGATGGTAACGCTGATTATAAATTTTGTACTCACTGAGATAAGCCTGTATATCTTGTTAAGCTGTTTATAAATCTGACTTGTTAGAGAATCTGATATTTTAGCCATGAGATTTTCACCTGAAATGTGTAATTGATATTACACTTTCCATTTTGACTTAGCATGTGTAGAAGAATTTGATTAAGTCTGTAAACTGAATTTGAACGTTTAAGAGAACTTGATTTACAAGAGTTAAAAACTAAGAAAGATCTTGCTTATGTGTCCTGTTTGGCTGCCTCATTAGATGTTTTAAGTGTTCAAGAAAGTCAGATACTCTACAACTGTACTTGTTGCTTTAAAAGATTAAGGCAGTGGTTCTCAAAGTGTGGTCCCCAGATCAGCAGCATCAGTGTCATCTGGAAATGTGTTAGATACCCATATTCTTAGGCCCCACCCTAGAGCTTTTATGTCAGAAACTATGGGTGGGGCCAGCAATTTGTGTTTTAATAAACTCTCCAGAAGTTTAAGAACCACCAGTTTAAGGTAATTTAATTAAATCAGTTTATAAATAGGTTATTTGTTCAGGGGAGTTAAAACTGGTAACGTAATATGAATTAAAGAATACTTGATTTTTCTTAAGATATGCAAAATTATTATATTTATAAAGGGAAAATCAAGATCTCTCAGTTGAACTTAATATCTCAAGAAAAACTAAATTTGTGATGTTAATGAATTGAATATTAGTTTAAACACAAGCAACTATAGTAGGCCTTTCAGCATACAGAAACTCCCCTGAAACTTCAGAAAATTCAACTGACAAAGACCTAATATATTTTAACCTTGTATATTTCCTTTGGTGACACCAATGTCAGGTGAAACAACCTGAGGGTTTTTTCCCCTCGCTCATTTTATGTATTTCAAAAATATAGGAAGAAAAGATGTGCTAGATGTACTAGAAAGGCCATTACAAAGGAAAAAGTTTTAACGTTGGTTAGGAAATCAGCATGCTTCTCAGAATTGCAAATATTGTTACTAAATATTGGGCACTTCAAAATTGTTCATTTTCTGTCTGGCACTAAATTGTTTTCGAAATGTCACAAGAACAATCTTTTTTTTTTTTTGGTGAGGAGATCAGCCCTGTGCTAACATCCGCCAATTCTCCACCTTTTTTTTTTTGTTTTTTTTTGTTTTGCTGAGGAAGACTGGCCCTAGGCTAACATCCATGCCCATCTTCCTCCACTTTATATGGGACGCCGCCACAGCATGGCTTGCCAAGGCAGTGCGTTGGTGCGCGCCCGGGATCCGAACCGGCAAATCCCGGGCCGCCGCAGCAGAGAGCGTGCACTTAACCACTTGCACCACCGGGCTGGCCCCAAGAACAATCTTCACTATAACGAGAACCCCTGGCGCTTTATCTTCACGGTTTAGTGGTATTGCCAAGTACTGCATTTTTAGCTTTATAATTCACCTAAATTGGTTCAAAATACATGACTAAATTGCAAAACTACACAACCTACATCACTTTTGTGTGGCAAAAGATTTCAGTAGTTCTGGAAAATCAATGGCAATACAAATTATGCTTAGAATGTCGACACTTGATAATAAAAGGTATCATTACTGACAGATATGACAGAAAGTTTGTTCAAGTATATCAAAATATAATGGACTTCTTCAACTGTGAATCATTTCTGCAAAACCACTTTAGAATAGAACCATTTTCCTTTTAAATCATTAAGACCTTATAATGTGCTGAAATCAGTTTTTTTTGTTGTTTTAGGGATTCTATAGTATTAATATGGATATTATTAATATATCTCAAATTTATGACAGTTCAAATAAAGGACATAAAATACTACCAAGTATGTAGGATACTACTCTTTTAATGCACTCTAAATTCCCTTCTGCCTTCTAAAGTAGTGTTTTGAGTTTAGCACACTATTTTTTTCCTGAAATATGTTTACACTTCTACACCACTTATGTAGTCAGCTAGAGTCAGCTCCTATCTGCTTGCAAGAACGAAATGTTAAATTTTCAGGAATTCCACAAGCCAGTTATTAAACCCAGCCATTATCAAAAATTAAAGTACAAAAGCTTATAATTAAAGAAATTCTATTCAAAACAAAGATACTAAATACTCAAAACTCATCACTTCCGAATGATCTTAGTCATTTTATTATGTACTCTTGAGGTTATTTGGTGTATTGTGTCTGTACGGTGATATACTATATAATGATGTGTGACTGCACCTCTCTCCCCCGCTTTGCGTTTAGTGACCTCATCCTGGCATCTTAAAATCAGCCACAGGAGTATTTACACTATGCAAATTAGCAAACACTTAGAATCAAGGTTTTCAGGTGTTTTGTTTTCCCCAGAGAGCTGGATGTTAAGCATTTACCAGCATACCACTGGATATACTGGGTAGGCCAAACCACAGCTATCAAAGGTATTCCCACCTATTTAGGGTTGTCAGATAAAATACAGGATGCCCCATTCAGTTTGAATTTCAGACAATGAATAATTTTTTTTTTAGTATACCTATCTCTCATGCAGTATTTGAGTATAAGTACTTTTTTAGTATAAGCAGGTCCCAAATACTGCATGGGACAGGCTTATATTTTAAAGATTATTCATTGTTTGTTTGAAATTCAAATTTAACTGGGCAGCCTGTATTTTTATTTGCTAAATCTGGCAATCCTACACCTTCTGTCTCTTTCTAAGGGATTATTTTCCATGGAGTTACCATAGTTTGCTCCTTGTAACCCACCATCGTCAGCACAGCTGACTGAGCTGCAGGCAGGAGGGGACCTGGTTAAGAAGTAGCCTATGGATTGGGCCAATGGGAGAGTTTTGTCCAATTGGGATAAAAAGTAACCAAGTACACTAATTGGATACTGTCTTTTTCAGATGTGAAACCAAGATTCAGAAGAGAGTCAGTGAGTTGGCAGCGGGAATAACAGATAAAAATAAGCCTGAAGACCACGGGCAGCAGAGGCCTCAAATAACAAGCAGCTTACCTGCCCTACAGCATGGAAGATGAGGAAGCAGATGGGTAGCTTCAAAGGCTGCCAGGAGCAGGGACAGGTGATGAGTTGCTGCCTTCAAGGGGAAACCTGGGGAGGTGTCAAAAACACTGATGTCCAGTTCACACAACAAATCAGTTATTTCACAATCGCTGGCAAGGAGACCCAGGTTTCGGGTTTGTTTTCGTTTATTTTTTTAAAGCTCCCCAGGCGCTTCTATTGTACAGCCAAAGTTTACATTGTATTACGGCAAATAACTTTTCCTCAGCTGCTGGGGGCAAAGTGCTAACCAGGTTATTCATTGCCTTCTTTTTTTTTTAAAGATTTTTACTTTATTTACTTTTCCCCCCCAAAGCCCCAGTAGATAGTTGTATGTCATAGCTACACATCCTTCTAGTTGCTGCATGTGGGACACTGCCTCAGCATGGCCGGAGAAGTGGTGCGTCAGTGCGCGCCAGGGATCCAAACCTGGGCCGCCAGCAGCAGAGCATGAGCACTTAACCGCTAAGCCAGGGGGCCGGCCCCTGTTCGTTGCCTTCTGAATGACCTTTCTGCTCTGAACTACATCCTGGTCAATTTGAATCCTGGCTGAGCTGGGGTACCTGTTTTTCCAATGTGGTCTTGCTTTGTATTGACATCCTTTGCCTTTTAAAAATTTCTACCTATAGCCTCACAATATCTTAAATTCATACAGTATACTACCTCTCACAATAGGCCTCTATTAACTCAGTTAACCCGTGTTAGTTTCTGTCCTTATAACCCAAAGAGCTCATCCAACACAATAAAAAACCTAAAGCTTTAGTTTCTTTGTGCTTCTATTGTCTTTTTCTTCTCATTTCTAATCTCTAGACCAGTGGTTCTCAAACTGGGGCCTCCCAGACCTGCAGCCTCAGCATTGCCTGGGATGCAAATTCTCCGGGCCCAGAAACTCCAAGGGTGAGGCCCAGCGATTTGTGTTTTAAGAAGCCCTTCAGGTGATCCTGATGCACTTAACATTTAGGGACCTCTGCTCTAGAGGCACTAAGTAAAGGCAGCCATTAATTAGAGGCAGAGCCTTGGCCAAATCCTTCTTCTCTTTGAGTCTGTTTCCTCATTTGCAAAATAAGGAGACCAGAAGTGCTTGCTAAGGACCCTTCCAGCAGTCAAACTTTGTGTGAGATTTCATTTGGAAATAGAACATCTGGTTTGAGAGGATATATTAGGAGGACTATTGAAGCCATACTGCTTTTATTGACAACATTTTCTAGATGTTCAGTTCAAAATACATCCTCATTACACTCTGTCCTTTACCCAGAACTGCCAAGATGTATTTGTCTTGTCCTAAGTCCTCCGCTTAGAACCAACAATGTGGATTGAATGTCCCTTTGAAAACAAGATAAGTGCTGGAAACGGTTTTTACTCCTTTGCTGGGGGGAGGGGGGGAGGGGCGGGGGAGGTGGCCTGTTGTTCTTGAATGAGTATGGAACCAATTTGATGAGTCTTTTCTCCAAGATGAACCCAAAAACTTTTTCCCAAAGGTCAGTGACCTTTATTCCCCCTGAAACTATTTTCTAAGTTTAAAATTTGGGGATCCCAAGAAATATTCAGAAGAAGCCTTATTTCCTTTTATTAGTAGGAAAAAAAGAGCTCCTATTTAGAGAGCCATCCCCTACCCTTTTACAAAATAAAGGCTCGAGGAAACGGTGGGAATTTATTACAAGCCTGACTCACCTTGTAACTCAGATGTCCACCCCTTCCCCCAGCTTCCTCTAATGTATATGCACAAGCAGAAGGCTCAGTGCTACAGTCTCTCTTGGATTGAGCGTGCTGCCAGATCAGATGGTTTTCCCCACTGCTCCCAGCTCCCCACTGGGTCACGGCTAGCTGCATGTCTCCCCACTCACTAAACAGTCCACCAGAGCCAGGGACAAAATGGGTGACTCAGTGACTCAGGCCCCTCCTTCCCTGACCTTCTGATTCCTTCCATCTCATCAAGACTCTCCTGTAAAGGTTAGGGCAATTTTCAAAGGAATTTATACCATGGGAAAAAAGCCAAAGTGCTTACTAACTAGGACTTGGCAAGAGTCCTACAGGGATAGCATCAAAGGATGATGGGCCCTTCACTGAGGGGTGTCTCCTCCTGTGTGCTCCCTCCCATCCCCAAGAGCCTGGTCTATGGTCTCTCCAGATCCATTTCAACCATTCCTCAGGCAACCAGCCGCTATCCACAGGGAGCAGTCACAAATCCTGGACCCGTTCTCATCCCCACCATGTACTTGCCCCGGTCTGAGTCATTCAGTCTGGAGGAGTCCCAGGGACTTGCCTGGGGTCTCAGTGATGGTGTGCTCAGGTCACACTGCAGGGGGCTGCCGTAGGTCTACTGTGGGTTTGTGTCCTGATTTGCTTCTCAATATTCTCACCAGTATGACCTGTTGGCATACTGTGCTTTAAGCATAAACCTATTAGAATACACACGTGCACTTCTCTCATAGACAGCTATTACTTTTTAGAGAAGAGATCAAGGGAGAAAATATTTCCTTGATGGTATGGATTGAACTGTGTTCCCCTCAAAATTTATATGTTGAAGTCTTAACCACCAGTATCTCTGAATGTGATGTCATTTGGAAATAGAGTCGTTGCAGATGTAATTAGTTAATATGAGGTCATGCTGGAGTAGGATGGGCCCCTAATCCAATATGACTGATGTCCTTATAAAAGAAAGCCATGTGAAGAGACAGACATGCACACAGGGAGACCACCACCTGAACGTGAAGGCATGTTCAGGGAACAGAGTCTACCTCACAGCCCTCAGAAGGAACCAACCCTGCAGGCACCTATCTCCTACTTCCAGCCTCCAGAACGGTGAGATAATACATTTCTGTTGCTTAAACCAACTAGTTTGCAATACTTTGTAACAGCAGCCCTAGCAAACTAACACGGATTTTGGTACTGGGAAATGGGGTGCTGCTGTAACAGATGCCTAAAATTATGCAAGTGGCTTTGAAACTGGGTAATGGGTAGAGACTGGAAGAGTTTTGAGGTGCTTGATAGAAAAAGCCGAGATTGCCTTGAAGAAACTGTTGGTAGAAATGTGAACATTAAAAGCATTTCTGGGGGCTGGCCCGGTGGCATTGCGGTTAAGTTCACGTGCTCTGCTGCGGTGGCACGGGGTTCGCGGGTCAGACCCCAGGTGCGGATAGTCGCACCGCTTGTCAAGCCATACTGTGGTGGCGTCTCATATAAAGTAGAGGAAGATGGGCATGCATGTTAGCCCAGGGCTAATCTTCCTCAGCAAAAAGAGGAGGATTGGCAACAGATGTTACCTCAGGGCTAATCTTGCTCACACACACAAACAGACACACACACACAAAAGCATTTCCGGTGAAGTCTCACACAGAAATGACAAACATGTTATTAGAAACTGGAGGAAAGGTGATCCACTTTATAAAGTGGCAGAGAAGTTAGCTGAATTGTGTTCTTCTGTTGGGTGGAAGGCAGAACTCTAAGCAGTGAACTTGGAAATTTAGCTGAGGAACTTTCCAAGCAAAATGTTGAATTTACGGCCTGGTTTCTCCTTGCTGCTTATAGTAAAATGCAAGAGGAAAGAAATAAACCAAAAAAGGATTTTTTAAGCAAAAAGGAACCAGAACTTGAAGATCTGGAAAATGAAAATTCTCAGCCTATCCATATTGCAAAAAATGAGACAGTGTGCTCTGGAGAGAACACCAAGAGCGTGCTAAAGAGATTAGATGTGTGACTTGTGGATCATTCAACCAACCATCTGCAGAAACACTGCAAGCTTGGAAGGAAGGGGACAGAGACTTGAAAGGAGGGAAGGCTTTTGGAATTCTGGGCATCTGCGGGAGGAAACAGGACAATAGAGCTCTTTAGCTGTGAACATGGGTTATTCTTCAAGAAAAGAGAAGAATGTCCCTGTGGGGGTCAGATCCTCTGTAGTTCCAGAGCGGGGGGCCACTTCCTCTGTTCCAGAGGGCTGTGCCACCTCAGTGGGCCCCAGAGGACAGAGCTCCATCCAAAGAGGACTGTTCTCAAATCTCAAAATCTAATGGAATTTGCCATGCTAAGTTGCCGACTTGCTTGGGAACCGTGACCCCTTTTTTCTTTCCAATTCCCCCCATTTTTTTAATAGTTAAAAAATATTTTTATTACTGAAATTTCCAAATATATTCAAAAGTAGAGAAAATAATATAATGAAGCCCCATGTATCCATCTAGCTTCTACAATCATCAACACATGGCCCATCTTACAGTTTTTAAAACAACACTTTGTTCAAAAGCAGCAGCTCTGGCTGTGGTGTTTTGTGTGTATATATTTACGAGTGTTTCTATGTGTGTGTGGCAGGAGAGGGATGTAGTGGCAATCACACTGAATTTCAAGTTGCCACATCTTTCCAAAGGAATCTAGGAATCAGAGAATGATGAGGATTTGTATATGGATAACAGGAGAGCGAAACAAAATTTCTACGATTGAGGGAGTTTGCTATAGAATGCCAGGGGAGTTAGAGGACTTGGCCAATATTTTCCAAATATAAATTGAAACATGGGCACAGATATTGGTAAATGTAACTTCTCAAATTCTCCCTTTTTGAATGGGAATATCTATCCTGTGCTTGTTCCATCATCATATTTTGCAATCAGACAACTCGTCTGGTTTCATAGGGTCACAGATGGAGAGGAATTTTTTCAGGATTACTCATACCCTGAGTCTCACCCATACCTGATTTAGATGAGACTTTGGACTTAGAGTTGATGCTGGAATGGGTTAAGACTTCAGGGGATGGTGGAATGGAGTGATTGTGTTTTGCATGTGAGAAGGACATGAATTTTGGGGGCCAAGGGGCAAATTGTTGAGTTGTGTCTCCCCTTGTTACGGGCACTAGTCAGATCGGTGCGGTGGGGTCCCAGGTTCTTGGTCCACAGACACAAAAGAATTTGAGAGTGGACACACAGCAGAAGTTTTAAGAGAGGAAGATTTCTTAGCAAAGTGAAAGTACACACCCAAGGGGAAGTGTGGGCAGGCTCCAGGGAGCAACTGCCCCAAAGTTGTGGTGGCCAGTAGTTTTGGAATGTCGGGTCTGGGGTGTGTGTGAGGGTCTTGAAATGTGTGCCAATTGGGGCAATGTTTCCACCCTCACATTGGGAGGGGGAGATTTTCCCCTTACATGGGCATCTCAGGAACTGTCATGGTGATGATCCACCGCAGAGGGGGTCAAAACGGCAAGGCAAATGAGGGTATAATGAGGCTTTGGGCTACTCTCGGTCAGGGTTGGGGGGAGTCCGGCATGTCAGAAGAGCCGCTGCCTGGTGGAGTGGCCTTGCTGTTAGTCGGGGGAGTGTTGCATGTCTGAAGAGTCGCTGCCTGGCAATTAGGATGCTGCACCTGGTGGAGTAAACTTGCTCCCAGCTCACATCTAGCTTCCTGCCTATCTCACCCTCCCCATCCATATGTTGAAGTGCTAACCCTCCAGTACCTCCAAATGTGACCTTATTTGGAAAAAGGGCCATTGCAGATGTAATGAATTAAGGTCTGGTTATACTGGAGAAGGGTAGACCTCTAATCTGACTAAAATCCTTAGGAAAGAATGCCATGTAGAGGGACATACATGCACACAGGGAGAATGCCATCTGAATAAGAAGGCAAAAATTGAGATGATATGTCTACAGGCCAAGAAACACCAAAGATTTCCAGAAAACCCCTAGAAGCTAGAGGAGAGGCATGGAAGAGATTCTCCTGCGCAGCCCTCTGATGGAAACAACCTTGCCAACCCTTGATCTCAGACTTCTAGTCTTCAGAACTGGAGACAATTCACTTCTATTCCTTAAACCATCCAGTTTGTGGTACTAGCAGCCCTAGTAAACTAACACATTCAAATGGCCATACACTGCTTTCCTCCTGTGAAGTTAGGAACTTCATTATTATGTTTGGGAGATTTTTCCCCACTGCCTTGGGGCCCACCAGAATAATATGAGCTGCAATACCCTTTAACAACTGGTCTGCTGCCTGTGTCACCTGGAAGGAGCTCTGGACTGACCACTGTTACAAAGACTCTGTGGGAGATCAAAATTGGCCACCCCAAAATGTGTCTCTTTACCTTGATTATTTTCTCTGACGGACATTTGATCTCCCCCACTAACTGCCTAAAGGAGTTTAACTCCAGGTATAGACAGACTGGCAGGGTTCTTTCTTTTCAAAGTTCTGTTTACCAAACATTTACATTTGTAAAGGTATCTCCCTCTGTGTACTGGGAAGAGGGGGGATGACCTTATCTCTGGGAACTCTTATCAGGATGGAAGAAGAGGACTTAACTCTACATACTCTTGATTACTATAATTTCTGTGTCTCTGGCTACATTCTCCATAGGTGGCCCTACAAAGGATTGTCTGACAAACACTTACATTTCCCTCTCCATGTAAATTGTCTTCTTCCCCTCTGAAATCCCAAACCCCCCACCCCCAACATCCTCCTTTGTCTTTAGCTGAAGATAGTATTTAAGATGAGAATCTCTGCCATTTTGTTGAGAAATTCAGTTTCCCTGGTTTCTCCCATGTATACATGTTATTAAACTTAGTATTATTTTTTCCTGCTAACCTGTCTTTAAATTATTTGGCCAGCCATAAAACCTTAAGGGATAGGGCCAAAGGGGATTCTCCCTCCTCCCCAACAACTCCACTGAATTTTTTGCCCTACAAAGTCTTCTCTTGGGTGGGACATGGAGTGGGGGTGGAGAGGGTCTGGCCAATACTTCCCAGAATTCTAGAGGAGACGTGTACTTGAGGCTGCTTTGTTTCTCTCTAAAAGGCCAGTGGCCAGTAACAACTTGAAAAGAGAGCAGTGGAAATTTTTAACTCTCTAACAAATATTCTCATCGACCTTTGACCCCATTGATGATGCTGAACTTGGTCAACAGAGTTCATTGAGCGAGCCCTTGATCCAAGGCTAACCCGTGAGGGCTTCCTCAAAGGGGGCCAGCTGGCATGCAGTACTCTGTGTGTGCCAGGAGGTGTCGCCCCACCACAGCCAGCACTTGCCAGAGGATCAGAACTTCTCTTCACTGAAACCATTTCTTTTCCTTTCTTTTTTTTTTTGAGGAAGATTGTCCCTGAGCTAACATCCGTTGCCAGTCTTCCTCCTTTTTTTGCCTTTTTTTCTCCCCAAAGCCCCAGTAGATAGTTGTATGTCATAGTTGTACCTCCTTCTTAGTTGCTCTACGTGGGACGCTGCCTCAGCATGGCTTGATGAGCGGTGCGCAGGTCTGCGCCCAGGATCCGAACCAGCAAACCCTAGGCCACCAAAGCAGAGTGCACAAACTTACCTGCTATGCCACCAGGCTGACCCCTGAATCCATTTCTTTAAACCTACAACCAAGTCATTAGTTACCAGGCTGTGTCCAAGTGCATATTTACCAGGCTGTGTCCAAGTGCATGTCATATGTAATTCATTACCCAGGGAAGATTTATTGGGTTTTTAGATTACTTTTAATTTCTTAAAGTACTTTTTAAATTAATTTCTTTTATAGTCGGGATTTTTAAGATTCTCAATAAATATGCTAGGCACTTTCCCAAAAGTGGGAGACAAAGTATGTTTTGCTTTTTTCAGGATAAGGCCATTATAGGAAATCTAGTCTCAATGAATAATTCTGTCAAAATGCTATGAAAGTAAAGCCTACTTTTGGCATTAAAGAGACTTTTGGAGACTGGAGCCATATGTTCTGACCACCTTTGCCAGGTGGTCTGAAATGGTAAATGTAATAGTGCACAGAAGTAGGCAGGACACAGGCTCTAAATTAGGCAGGTTTGACTACTATCTAGGCATGTGGCACAATTTTCCTCAGATTATTTTCTGCCCCTGGGGGAAAAATGGTCACAGTGAATGACCTTCGTAAACTACACACAGGTTAAAAATGGAGAGAAGAGAAGACACCTCTCAACCCCACCCCTCTGGGTGTGCTCTGGACAAAGGAAAAAAAATTCTTTAAATGGCCTATCTTCTATAGAGACTAATGTTCAAGAACTTGGTTTGGTCCAAAGTAAAGACAAACTGATAATCAGTGCTTTTGTTTGGACTTCGTATAGCTAAAGGGTAGCCACCAGGATTATACTCTCTTTTGTTGGAAAGACACTATAATGAGTCTGATTTTTTAAAAAAATATGAAAACATTAATAGGTTCCTGGGCAAGGTCTGGAAGCAGAGAAATGAACAAAGAGGAACTGTCACAGTTGCTCTGCACAGTAATGCACTCTCCATTGATGGAAGGGTAATCTTCTCATGAGGTTGCACTTAGAGAAATGGTTCTCATCCTTCAAATGGATTCGGACTCCACAGTTTCTGATTGTTCATCCTTGAAGGGTGCATGTGGGAGTGGGGGAAGAGACCCATTAGGAGCCACAGGAAGAATGAAGAGGTGCATCCTCATTTCACACCTGTAGAGAATTCTCAAAGGAGACCAGAAGACTTGGAAGGTCAAAGCCCAGATGGGGTCGATCTGATAGAGCTCCTCTCCTCACTCTGTTAAGATTTGGGGAATTGTTCTATGGCAAACTGTTGCCTGCAAGATGCTGTTGGGGAAACGATGGGGAATCGAGCTTTAGCTCTGTTAAGGGGTTTTCCTGAAGGATGTGGTACAGTTCGTGCTGTGAGATACTGAAGAAACTCTCTCTCTCTCTCTTTCTAAAGCAGGGAGTGGACACCAAGACAGGGAAATGGGTTGTGTCCAGGGAAGGGCTTAACTATATTTTAAAAATTTGTAATGTGGGAACAGTTATAATTAGCATCTAATTTTAAGTTTTTCCCCTACATGAAATTTGCTCTAGTCACTCACGGTTCTTTTTAATAATTTTTATTTATTTTTTCTCCCCAAAGCCCCAGTAGATAGTTGTATGTCATAGTTGCACATCCTTCTAGTTGCTGTATGTGGGACGCGGCCTCAGCATGGCTGGAGAAGTGGTGCGATGGTGCACACCCGGGATCCGAACCCCAGGCCGCCAGCAGTGGAGTGCACGCCCTTAACCGCTAAGCCACGGGGCCGGCCCCACTCACAGCTCTTCCGTAAAGTCTGTTACAGGAGCACAGACTTAATATGTTGCCTCTAAAATTCAGAACACCTGAGAAATAAAGTACTCGAAAAAGACAAGCGGAGCTCAACTCTCAGCTCTATGACTCAAAGGCTGACCTGAAGAATGGGGCTGCCCAGCAGAGCCCAAACCACAGAATCAGGGGAAAGAGTAACTTGTTACATTAAGCCACCAAATGTGGGTAGTTTGTTATGCAGCAAAAAGTAATTGAGCAATTTGGGAGGGTGGTGCAGTTGGGAAATAAGGAGTCAGCTCTTGAGCCATATAAACTTATTTTGAAGAGAAATGGGCCTGGGCTGGACCCTGCTCTAAAGTTTTTTGAAATATTCTCTTTAACAGGCAGGACAATGTGAAGACACTCTGGTGTCATTGTTGGCTTGCACTGATCCTGGGTCCAGTGAGTGCTGAGGATCATGGGAATTTCCAACCTTCCTTGTCATCATTCCTGGCAAGACTGGTGACAACTGTCTCTTTTATAAATGCGGTCTCCTTGTTTTTCTATGGTCATTCACTTTTTTTTTTTTTTTCCCTTTTCCTCCCCAAAGCCCCAGTAGATAGTTGTATGTCATAGCTGCACATCCTTCTAGTTGCTGTATGTGGGACACGGCCTCAGCATGGCCGGACAAGCGGTACGTCGGTGCACGCCCGGGATCCGAACCCGGGCCGCCAGTAGCGGAGCATGCACACTTAACTGCTAAGCCACAGGGCCGGCCCCCAGGTCATTCACTTTTAACTCTCCTTGTCATGTGTGGACACAAATAAGCTTTGAAGCACAATCAACTTCAGGTTCTGAGTCAAGCTCTGCTGCTTGCAAGCCAGATACAGATTGCCAGGAACCTGGATTCTCACTGGTTTAGTATGTAGATAGTCAGCGAGGCTACTGCTGTGTTTATGTTGGTGTGAAACGAATACTGATTCTAATAATAATGCTAACATTTTAGAAAACATACCATGTATGTCACTCAGTATCATCATCCCAAGTTCAAAGGAGAGGACAGTGAATTTAAGTAAAAGATCCCACATTTTCCAAAATCCTGCATTATTTTTCTTTCAGAAGCTCATTTATAAGCTCCTTTAAATATCAATTCTATAACTTAGACAGGGATCTGGTTTCTGAAAATGCATTAGCTTTGGGGTTGAAATATTTCAGGGAGGGTTTCGTTGTTTTACTGCAGCTTGGGTTTAAGAAGGCAAATTGATAGTTCTCTCCCAACCATAATATCACTGAAATGACAAATATATATATGACATACACATATATATGAAGCATATTTTTATATTATAATATTATATAACCATGTACTCAACGGGAAGTCCACCTGCTGGCCCGACCTGCCCAACCGCTTCTTCCAGGATGAACCCTCCCTCCTGAGGATCACTTTGGGCTCTACAGACCACTGCCACCCCACCACACAGCCCCAGACCTCCCCAGGAAACAAAAACCACACCTCCTCCAGCTGCTGTTTTCATTTATCAGTCTAGACCATTGCACAGAAATCACCTGGGGATCTTGTGAAAATGCAGATTCTGATTTAAAATCTAACAGGAGTTAATAAGCTCCCAAGTGACACGAGTGCTAGCAGGTTCTGGACCACACTTTGAGTAGCAAGGGTCTAGACAAGCCTTTTCTAAATTGGGTTCCCTGACACTTTTTAAATTAAAAACAACAACAGCAGCAAATATACATAAACTGAAAAAATTATTCCTAAACCTTTCCTCAAAATACACTGTTATAGGGGCCGGCCCCATGGCCTAGTGGTTAAGTTCACATGCTCCATTTCAGCGGCCCAGGTTCGTGGGTTCGGATCCTGGGCACAGACCTACACCACTCATCAGCCATGCTGTGACCCACACACAAAGTAGAGGAAGACTGGCACAGATGTTAGCTCAGGACAAATATTCCTTAGTGGAAAAAAAATAATAATAATACGCTGTTACAAATTTGAGGAAGTTTTATGTTAATATCAGTAATTATCTTTGAACACTACCCTTTCCATGGGTCTCTTATGATTAAAAGTTTCAAACTTCTGGGGCTGGAGTGGGGCAGGCGGTTAAGTACACGCGCTCCGCTGCGGCGGCCTGGGGTTCTCCGGTTCAGATCTGGGCGCACACCAATGCACCGCTTGTCAAGCCATGCTGTGGCGGCGTCCCATATAAAGTGGAGGAAGAGGGGCATGGATGCTAGCCCAGGGCCAGTCTTCCTCAGCAAAAAAGAAGAGGATTGGCAGATGTTAGGTCAGGGCTGATCTTCTTCACACACACAAAAAAAGTTTTGAACTTATATATATATAAGAGTGGATTTAATTACATTCTTTTTGCATTCTTAATACAATGTTTACAATTTATTTCCTGATTTGGCACAGAGCTAGGTAGGCTCCTTCTGGAGTCCTTGGCATGACAGAACACCAGTTTCAACTTGTATGTTAATTGCCAAAGAGTTACAATAGCCGCAGAACTTGCACAGAAGTACCTTGTACTTGATTTGCTCACTGAGTAAAAATCCAAATAAGACCCTATTCATTCATCCTGGGCTCCAACAGAGACATAGAGCCTATCCCAGGGGTGGGGCACTTTGGAAACTGTGGACGGACGTGACTTTCAGGTTATAACACGTCTGATTAATTAGGAAAGAAAGAAAGGAAAAGAGGCAGCGAGGCAGGTGGGGCAGGGAGGTGCTCATTTAAATCTCTGACCTTCCTTTGCTCTCGGCTGAAGGTGGAAAGCTGCAAGGAGCAGCAGCCACCACCTCCAGGTTTAGTTTCCTGACAGTCAGGGACAGCAAAGAAAGCTATGTATCATGGGGTTTGGAGGCAGACCAAATTAGATAGGAATTTTGGCTCTGATGGATGTCTTTTGCAAGTTATCCACCTCCCTAAACCTGTACAATGAGGATAGTAGTATCTGCTGTCTAGGGGTGTTGAGTGATTAGACTAGTGTTGAGAGGATTATACAGGATGATGTATGTAAAAGATCCAGCAATGTAAGACACAGGGTGGCTGCTGTTGGTATTAATACTATAAAGTATTAATGAATGGGAGCTACTCTTCATATTGGTACTCATACTATTAAGCCCTGCTAGGTATGTCTCAGCAGCTAGCAGCCACCCAGTCCAGTCTTGGGGTCTACAATTTGCCTCCCTCTTCCCACCTTGTCAGGGAACTTGGGAGGAGTTGTCACCGACTAGGTGCCTCGAGAAACTCAAAGATGGGTTTGGAAGCAATTAACTGTTTTTCCAAGTTGTTTCTTTTCCTTTTGTAAGTTAAGGAGATGTAACCACCTGCCATCTTGAAACTGACCAAACCTCACCACAAGCGCTATGCCCATGACCTTTGCCTTATTTTTTTTTTTTTTTTAAAGATTTTATTTATTTTTATTTTTTGCCCCCAAAGCCCCAGTAGATAGTTGTATGTCATAGCTGCACACCCTTCTAGTTGCTGTATGTGGGACTCGGCCTCAGGATGGACAGAGAAGTGGTGCCTCGATGCGCACCCGGGATCCGAACCCGGGCCGCCAGCATCGCAGCGCGCGCACTTAACCACCAAGCCACAGGGCCGGCCCATCCTTTGCCTTATTTTTAATGCAAAGATCTCTCCAGGAGGAGCTTAGGCCTCATTATGTGGAAGCATGTTCTCCAATTGAGCCTGTGCAAGCAAATACCCGCCTCTCTCTTTTGCATATTCATTCCCCAACTGAAATAAAAGTTCCTGCTTCCCTTTGTTCAGGGACGCCATGACTTGGGAAACTATTCCTCATAGCCTCCTATTTGCTGCAAATACACTTTACTTTGTGAGACAACTTCCACTGGTGTAGAGTCTTATTTAACTCACCAAGAGGCGAGCCCACTTAGTTTGGTAACAGACTGGCCCTCCAGGCATTGAGATCTGGTGGAGGGTGGGCTAGATGTAGGGCCTCAGTGAGGACACAGCCACAGTGGCATGTCTGGAAGACAAGTGCTGTGTCATGCAAGTCTCAGCAAGTTACAAAAAATAAAAGCAACACCAAGTTCAGTATAGAACTGTTCTTCCAGGCAGAAGGGACTTGTGTTTGCCTTCAGGGCAGCCTGGGGATAGCCCAGCTATATTTGAAGGTGAGGCAGCTAGTCCCACCCTCAGGTCTGCAACTTTTGTGATCTGTCACTTCCTTCCTGCTTTCCTGTCATTGCCCATGGTTATTGAGACTGAAAGGGTAGTTCAAATCTACCCCTTGAATCAAATCTGAGTTCAATTCATGTCTCTTGCCATTTTTTCAGTTAGTTGACTTTGGGGAAACTGTCTCTCTGAGCTTCATTCCATTTCATCAACCGAGAAACTTGGCATCATTTACCTACCCTTCAATGTGGTTCATGACTAGAATTGCCAGATTAGCAAACAAAAATATAAGACACCCAGCTCAATCTGAATTTTAGATAAACAATAAATTATTTTTAGTATGAATTTATTTTATAGGACACCCAGTTAAATTGCAGAATTTTGAAGTATAACATGTTCCAAATGTTGCCTGGGACATACTTATACTAAAAGAAAATTGTTGTTTATCTGAAATTCAAATTTAACTGGGTATCATGTATTTTTTCTGGTAACTCTATTCATGACAATTAAATGTGTGAGGATGTTTAGCACAAAGAAGATACTGAAGTGACTCTCTCTGTATTCCCAAAGAGCTCTGTACATACTTATTTCAGGGCCTCAAGGACAGTGAAAGAGAAAGAGAGAGGAAGAGGGAAAGGAGACAGACTAGAAAAGGTACTTTAGAGGAGGTAATATTTTATCTGGCTTTAAAGCACAAGTAGGAATTTATCCGGCTGAGAAGGCAGCACAGAGCATAACGCACAGCTGTGTCAGATGAGTGAAAGCAGCTAAGGACTGCAATGAAGCCTGAACATCATCTTGGGACCACTGGAGAACCACTAATCTTCTTTCCAGGGGAGGGATTTGATCAGATTTGGACTTTAGAAGGATAGCTCTGGCAATGTTGCGCAGGATTGGACAGAGGTTGCGTTGCAGAGTAGGGAGGAGGAAGGGGCGCGGAACAGGCGAAGGACTTGGAGCAGGTCCGTGGCAGTGAATGGAGAGAAATGGACAGATTCAATAGACACTACAGATGTTGAATGACAGGATTTTGTGAGAAGCTGAAGCTCAGGAGAGAGAAGTCAAGAGTCTACTGCAATGGGGTTTACATGAGAAGGTTCAAAGAGAGAGGAAGAACACAGAAGAATGTAGCATCAGGGAAGTTGAGGCGGAAAGACTGGCAGGAAGATGGTGAACAGTGTCACATACTGCAAAGGTAAAGGAAGATGAGGACTGGAAGGGGAAAGTGGTCATTGAAGTCCACTGACCTTGGTGATTATAATGGAGGTCACTAGTAGCATTTGCGTGAACTGTTGTAGAAACATAGTGGAGTACATGTGAGGCAAGTAGGTGGGAAATGAAGGTGGTCTACCTTTTCAAGAAATTTACAGGTGAAAAGAGAAATCACTTGAGGGAGACCACGGTCTATGGAAAGTTTTTCGTTTGTGTTTTAGTATGTGCAGAAAAAGAGCAATTTGTATAAATGGGGCAAAGAATCCAGTGGAGGGCCGGCCCCGTGGCTTAGCGGTTAAGCGCGCGCGCTCCGCTACTGGCGGCCCGGGTTCGGATCCTGGGCATGCACTGATGCACCGCTTCTCTGGCCATGCTGAGGCCTCATCCCACATACAGCAACTAGAAGGATGTGCAACTATGACGTACAACTATCTACTGGGGCTTTGGGGAAAAAAAAAATTAAAAAAATTAAAAGTCATTTACAATGTGTATACTCATACTTTAAAAAAAAAAAAAAAGAATCCAGTGGAGAAGGATAGAGATTAAAGATAAAGGAGAATGAGAAGATAAGTAATGACCAAGTTCCCTTAGAAGATGGGCGATAAGAGCATCAATAACATAGGTGAAAACAGGTAGGGATACTTTTATCCTCAATAGAAAGGAAGAATGTAGAATTAGTGGACATGTGGGTGAGTCCAGAGGTACAGAGAAAAGAAGCTGAAGGAATTCATGACGTGATGGTCTTCATTTTCTTTGGGAGTTGGCGATAAACTGAGGGAAGTAGGCGAAGTCAACAGACTGTGTAAGTCTTCTAAAGTCAATAAAAAGGTTTAGCAGAAGAGAGGATAGTAGCAGTACAGGCATAGGAAGTTGTGACAGAAAAGGGAGTTTATGACAAAGATTTTTTTTTTAACTATTATAAAATACACATAATATAAAATTTACCTTCTTGACTTAAAAAATTTAAAGGAATATTTCAGGGTGGTAAATACTGGATTGTGAACTAGTGTGTGAATTCCTGAAATGGAACTGAACATCCTTAAAGTTGAGGTAAGGAATTATGAAACTCGAAGGAGAGAATTTTTGAAGGAAGGTAGTAGAACAATGAATCGAAAAGGGCAAGGGAGAGCCAAGATTATACTAACCCCATTTCCCAGTCTAGAGATGAGCATGTAGGGGTTAGTAGGAGAAAGAGCAGACTGCACCTGACGCTCAGGAAGGAAACCTTCAAGGGAGAAACATCAGGTTTTCAGTTACAGTGAGGAGATGGCAGAGTTTTAGGAATGTGCTAAATTTCTTAGGGAGATTTCTTAGAAATTAATTTGTGGCTTGAGAACATAATAGGAAGCTTTAAACAGAGAATTAGGGGAAGGAGGCAGGAAATGTATAGAACTGAAGTGGGTAATGATGAGCCTATATAAGAAATTGCGTAACGGGATAGGAAGTGTTATGGGCTGTGACTTTGGTCAAGAGATGGGGGAGGCAGGGTGTTGAGAGCTTGACTTGAATGGAACAAACTAGTCTCGGGGTTCCATCTGGTATCAAGTTGCTTTTTGTCTCTGCAAACTCTCCATCTTATGTCTAGACAGAGCTGCAAACCCTCTGGGAGCCAGGGACATAATATGCTGAGGTTGTGCTGTGGATTATTGGTTCTTTGGTGATTTTTGCATTTTATTGAGACTTCGGTGGTTTAAAAAGTTGGGGTGGTATTGTTTGGAAAATAAAATAATTTAGCCCTACTGGAAATTAACTCTATCCCAACCAACTTCTTGGTTTTCCTGAGGGAGGGGATTAAGACAGTCATGGATACTATGAAAGTTGTTTTCTCAGGCTTTTGTTTACTACATTTTTCTGAATATAAAAGAACCAGTTACCCCTAACAGAAAGTCTGAAAATTTTAAAGAAGTAAAGCAAACAAAGAAACAAACAAAACCTTCCTAAGTCTACCATCCGAAATCAACCACCTCTAACATTTTGGCATATTTCCATCTCATGATTTCTTTGCCTTCCCCACCTTTATGTAAGTAGAATCATAATACAGATATATACCTGGCTTTTATCATTTAGTATGTTATAGTAATCTAGTAAGATGTTTTTTATTTATTTATTTATTTTTCCCCCAAAGCCCCAGTAGATAGTTGTATGTCATAGATGCACATCCTTCTAGTTGTTGTATGTGGGACGCGGCCTCAGCATGGCCGGAGAAGCAGTGCGTTGGTGCGTGCCCGGGATCTGAACCCGGGCTGCCAGCAGCAGAGCACGTGCACTTAACAGCTAAGCCACGGGGCTGGCCCCAGTAAGATGTTTTTAAAGGCTTGTTTGGATAAGTTGGATCTGTTTTTCCAGGTTTATTCTAGAGTTCATTCTGGGTTTCTTCTAGAGTTTGAACCTGGTGAAGGACCCTCTCTTGAATCTTCCTCAAAATGCCTTATTTCCTAAAATAGAATTTATGGCAGAACGACGTTGTATGAGACATCTCATTCATAAGATCCTTATTCTGGAGTCTACAAACACTGATTGCAGATGACAGTGGTATCTGCACGGTACTGACACTTTTCTTTTCTTTTTTTTTTTTTTAAAGATTTTATTTATTTTATTTTTCCCCCCAAAGCCCCAGTGGATAGTTTTGTGTCGTAGCTGCACATCCTTCCAGTTGCTGCATGTGGGACTCGGCCCCAGGATGAACGGAAAAGTGGTGCCTCGATGCGCACCCGGGATCCGAACCCGGGCCACCAGCATCGCAGTGCGCGCACTTAACCACCAAGCCACAGGGCCGGCCCGACACTTTTCTTAATTGTGCAAACTTCTGAGATTTTTGAAAAAAATTTATAGAATTATATGATCAAAATGTGTGCATGAAAGCCACATTTTCTTTTGGTAGAGTGGCAGAAAGGTTAAATTTAAACAATACAAAATAGGACCGTACATCCACTGGGTTCATTTTGGCAAGTTAAAATAAACTTATGATATAGGATTAAAGTGAATTTACTATTCAGAGTTCTAAAAAAATAAGAAATTCATAACTTTTACAGGTATGTCAAAGGAAGTATTGAAAAGTTCCCTTCTTTCTACAGAAACAAAACTGATAGAAAAATAAAGAATCTAACATAATTTTCAAAGAGAAATTTTTCATGATGAAATAATTTTATAATGTTATGATGAAAGAAAATTAAGATAGCTCTGAGGCTAATCAAGACTCAGCACTGCAGAGAGGCGGCTTCCCTAAGAAGCCTGGCCCAGGTCCAGCCGAGGTGGTTACTGTCCAGCAATGACAGAACCTCCTAAACTCTTCCAGACCTGGGCACAACTGCTCAACCTACCACGGGCTGGACTTCTCTGGACTGAAAAAGACCATTTGTCTAAAAGGTTTTGAAAGATGAAAGACCAATTGCATCGAAGAATTTTGGTATTTGCTGCAGAGCCCTGTTATATGGGATATACTGAGCACAAGGTGCTATGCAAGAGAAGTCACATCATGACTCGCTAATTTAAAAAGGTATTGAATGAATCCCTGCTTACTGGTAGAGATTCCAAATAACAATCCAGTTTAAGGAATAAAGAATAATACATTTATCACACTACACAATTTCTCTAAGATTACTTTAATCCCTCAGACTGAAATTATGAATTTGGACTTGAAGATTCCCTCCTCAATTAAAACGAATTTTTAAAATTAAACTTCTTATTCTGAGATATTGTAGATTCACAACCACTTGTAAGAAATAATACAGAGTATTATTACCCAGAGTATTATGACCCAGAGTATACTTACCCAGTTTTCCATAATGGTAACATCTTGCAAAAAACTACCATACAATATTACAACCAGGATATTGACATTGATACAGTAAAGATACAGAATCTTTCCATCGCCTCAAGGACCCCTCAGGTTACTCTTTTATAGCCTCACCCAGTTCCCTCTCACTCCTACCTGCTCCTTAATCCCTGGCAGCCACTAATCTGTTCTTTGTTTTTGTTATTTCTAGAATGTTATATAAATGGGAACATACAGTTTGCAACCTTTTGGAAATTGACTTTTTCACAATCAGCACCACCCAGGTTGTTGCATAGATCTCCAGTTCATTCCTTTTTATTGCTGAGTAGCACTTCATGATACGGATATATCGTCCATTAAAGGACATCTGGGTTGTTTCCAGTTTTGGCTATTATGAATAAAGATTAAAAAAAAATCTGTGTACAAGTGTTTGTGTGAACATAAGTTTTTTATTTCTCTAGAATAAATTCCAGGACTGCAATTGCTGGGTTGTATGGAAGTCGCATGTGTAGTTGCTAAAGAAACTGTCTTATAGAATGGCTACGCAATTTTACATTCCCACCAGCAATGTATGAGTGATCAAGTTTCTCTGCATCACTATGAGGGGGGCAGGATGGGCAGTATCAGACTTTAGAGAGGTTAAGCAACTTCCCCAAAGTCACAAGGCCAGTTAGTGGTGGAGCCTAGAGTGGAACCTAGCCTACTGCATATCTACTTCAGAAGCTGTCAGTCTGTATTTTTCCATAGGACAAATACAGTTAGTCTTTAAATACTAATATAAATGTACCAATAACTTGCAAATCTACATTTAGCATGGGGAAAAAAATTGTTGGGATAGATCCTTGTTGTCAAACTTCCTTGAGGTAAATTTTTAATGAATTGGAGAAACTGTTCCTTGGTTATATTTTTTCTTAGAAGGCAAAGACAGTACCCAGACTTAACACAGCAAACAAAATAAGGTTGATGTGTCATATAATTCTGTATTTTTAACATTATCTTAAAAAAAATTATTTATTTATTTATTTATTTTTCCCCCAAAGCCCCAGAAGATAGTTGTATGTCATAGTTGCACATCCTTCTAGTTGCTGTATGTGGGACATGGCCTCAGCATGGCCAGAGAAGCTGTGTGGCGGTGCGCACCCAGGATCCGAACCCAGGCCACCAGCAGCGGAGTGCACGCACATAACCGCTAAGCCACGGGGCCGGCCCTAACATTATCTTTAAGTTAAGTCACTCAAAGTGATAGAAGAAGTATTCTTCAAAGGCAGATTTCAGAGGCAATCTACTTCTTTACATATAAGGAACAAGGGAGGATAGCGTACCAGAAATCCCTGCTTCAGAATGCTCCTAAAATGGCATCCTAGTCATAGAATTCTAGATCCAGATGCCACCTCTGGATTTTGGCAGAGAAAGGTGAGGGGGAAGATGTCTAATTAAAAGGAAAAATAGCAATTAAGTGAGACCCAGAAGAACCGGGTAGCCTCAAAATAGCTAGCAAAGCTGAAGGCTTAAACAGCATAGTTCTGTTTGAGGCTCTGTCCTGTCTTCAAGGGATCTTTCCCTCAATGGAATTTCTCTCTCTTTGGATGAATACCTATTAATTTACTAAAAGATGATTAGTTCACAACTGACTTGGAATTAAAGAGAAACCTTCTGGTTTTGAGTCAATTATCAGATATGAAATGAGTAGGGTATATGCAGAGAGAGCCTATTCAATGGTGACCAACTTGGTCGTGCAAGCAGAGGACAGGAAAACTAGGTTTCTGCTGCTCCATCTCCATCACTGGCTTTCGACAGGGAGAGCAGACGTTACTAGCTGTAGTGGATATCTGTTACTTTTTGTCTACCCTGCAGCCTTTCCTTTTGGGAGCTACACTCCTGGCCCCCTCATACACATGATTCTGCTGGGGCTGTCAATCAAGGGTCCTACTTCCCTGTCCTAGGCTACCACAGGGCTGGGTAAGTGACTGGCGCAGGGAAAAGCATGTGATCCAAACAGTTCCAGTCTGAATCCTATGTTGAGTATTGATGACAAGAACAAGATAGAGTCTCTTTCCTTGTGAGACCTTAAGTGGTAAGAGCCAAAGCCCAGAAGCCTAGGGCTGCCAAAAGCCGTCTTTCCCAGTCGTGGGGGGAGCCTGTAGAGAACGAAGCCAATCAGAGGAAAGCAGAAGTGAAAGATGAGGAGAGCAGGACAAATACCTGATCACCTCAACTGTTGTCCCGGCTTCCAGGCCCTGAACCTCCCAGTTACATAAACCAATAAATCTTCTTTTGGCTTAAGCTAGAGTTGTAAGTTGATCACTTGCCTTAGGAGGAGCCCTGACTAACATGTAAGTACAGGTTGAGGAACTTTTGATCAACAAATGTTCTGGACCAATCACAAACAAACTGCATAACAATTTTTGCTTTTTAAATTTATTTTGAATTCCCCTTCCCACCCCCCAAAAATATATATCTTACATGAGACATAGTTGAACTTGACAGAAAAAAATGCATTGATTGAAGTCTATGCTTTCCTTTAAAGTGTAATTTAGTCACAAAAGCAACAGATGCTCTCATACAGGATTTGGAAGAAGGAAAAAACATCAAAAGAACATTTCCCTAAAATGCATGCTAATCAATTCAACAAGAGCCAAGACTCAAAGGGAATCTAAATTATTCTTAGGTCCTATGAAACTAGTTTATGTATAAGGGGTCAAAATAAGATAATTGGATTGTAAACAGATAATTACAAAAGCTGTGGCTGATCATGATTATCTGGTACATCTTGGGCTTTCAATACTATTGTAACACTATTGCACAGAGACTTGGAGAGAGGACAAAGACTTAGCATGGCTTGTTTTGTTATGTTTTATTCTGAACGGTTTTATTGGGGTATGACTGACACAGAAGCAAGTACCTTATTTAAAGTGTACATCTGATAAGTTTGGGCATATGTATATACCTGTGAGCCATCAACACAACCCAGATAACAAGCATATCTATCTTCTTCCACATTTTCTGTTCATATGTCCATTTGTTGTCCCTCCCTCTCAAACCTCCCTGCTTACTCCCTCTGTCCTCCCAGGCAAACACTGATCTTCTTTCTGTCTTTATAGGTTAGCTTGTATTTTCTAGATTTCTATATAAATGGAATAATACAATATTCCTTTTTTTTTTGATCTGGCTTCTTTCACTCAGCATTATTACTTTTAAGATTCATACATGTTGTATATATCACTAGGTCATTCCCTTTTATTGTTGAATAGTATTCCATTGCATGAATATACCACAAATTGCTTATTCTCAACTTTTAAACATTTGTTTTACAAGAATCCATTGAGGAATTACAAAGTGCTAGGTGCACTAGCTTACAGTCTAGTGGGGCATTTATTGTCCTGAGAAACAGGACTTGTTCAATCCTTAGAAGGAAATGTCAATTAGCATCAGCCCATGGGATTTATAGTATTTATAGTTACTACTTAACAGATTCTCATGTTCTTTTCTTGAGAATATAGATACAACATTTAATTCATTAATGATGAAATTTAACCAAGTAAAAAAAACTACATTAACCAGACATAAAAATCAACAGCTTTAGATGGACTTGGATCAAGAACTCCAAAAGATGTCACTAAAAATGACTGTTCTTTTATTTTATTTTTTAACATGTGACCAAAATAAGCAAAAAGATTTTTCCTGAAGGTTTGGCAGCAGAAAACTAGCAATATCATCAACCATGTGGGTCTTTTGCAAATGGCTCTTAGATTCCCTTTCTCTTCCAGCATATCTTATGTTAGACACTGGAGTCAGAAAAGGCTAGGTCAGCAAACGCTAACACCAAGACACACTACAGCCTTCCTGCCTTCCATTAATGTTGCATTACTACTTTAAAAGCAACTCAAAGAACAATGTTCATGTCTGTTCAATGGAAGTCTGTAAATTTGCCAATGAGATTTTGATAAGAAACTTAGGAGGGTAAGATTGCCATTTGGAAATGGTCCCTAGTGATTTTCTTTATTGAAACATCTGCTTTTATTTAAAATACCCCTACAAATTTATTCACATCTTATTTTCTAAAGAAAATATTTACCCATATATTTATTTACTCTCCCAATACGTGGGTCAGTAAGATCCTTAATGCTGTTTCTTTACCTATCCCTTTTTTCATGTTACTCAATACATTTTTAAAACAAATATTACTTGCTTAATAGGTTTAACTTATAAAACATTCATTACTGAAAACTTGGAAAATACAGAAATGTAGAAAGGAAAAAAAATCACATACTTTTACCCTCAGTATCAATCATTATTAACATTCTGGAGCATCTTTTCCCAGGTCCTTTTTCACAAAGTGCTTTAATCGTACAAGTTTCTAGATGGGGATACTCAATGCATTTTTCCTTCAGTGGCATTTAAGGTAAGAGCTGTGAGCATTCCCATCCACTCATTTTCAACTTTTCCATCTCTTTCTTTCATATTATTATCTCTTTTTCAATTGCATTCCTTTCTTTCCCTTTGCTCTCATTTCCCCCCCCCCCATCTCTGCCTTTAGGTGACAGCAACAGGCTTGAGGCATTGTTTAGTCGTGCTGACAATTGAGGACAAAGATAGTGATTATGATTATACCATTGGAAATCAAGACTTGTAATTCACCATGGAAGAAAATAAGCAAAACAACAGAAAGACTTCAGATACAGGAACTATTAGGAAAACAATGTTTATACTGTTTTAAAAAAATTAAAAAGGAGTCTAAACATATGTTTAGGAAACAGGGAGGTATAAAAAGTTACCTAAAATAATTGAAAAAGGAACAAATAAAATTCTAAAAATAACTACAATAATATCAACTAAAAATTCAATAGATATGAACAGTGTACAAGACACTAAGAGAATCAGTGAACTGGAAGACAGAGCAGAAGAAATTATCCAGAATGTGACTTAGAAAATAATGGAAAATATAGAAGATATTGTTTTAATTTCTAGAGGGACAATTAAAATTATATAAATAGAATATGTTACTTTCAAATAAGTATAGGGAAAAAATGGAATGATAAAATATAAAACAAAAAAAGGCAACAAAAGAAAAAAAGGAAACATAGAAAATGAGGGACAATTAGAAAGCTCATAAAGATCATAGATTTAAAATCAAACATATAAGTATTTACATTATATGTAAAAGGATTTAATATTTCAGTTAAGACCAAAATTGTCAGACTGGATCAAAAAAGCTCAAATGTATACCATGAATAAGAATCATATTAAACACATAGGTGCAGAAAGGAAGAAAAGGAAACAGATGAAAAAAAGTTATACCATGTTGATACTAACCAGTATTATTTAATTTAGCTATATTAATATTAGATAAATAGATCTTAAGGAAAAAAGCATTACTAGGGAAAGATAAACAGATCACTTCAGCGAGTGACATCAAAATGGCAGAACAGGCAGCTCCAAACTCCCATCTGCCAACGGAACCATCAGAAATTAAGCAGAAATGATCAGAACCAACCTTATCAGAACTCTGGAAAAGAGTCAAAAGTTTACAGCAACCAAGCAAATGCTGAATAAAGAAAAAGGCAACTAAAAAACAGTAGGAAAGCTTTGTGGTATTTTTACTTGCTCTTGTCTCGCCCCCTCCCCTGCTCAGTGATATAGTCTTAAAGACAGCAGCCTGTGTTCCCAGGTTGGGACTTTCGTCCCTGGTTCTGAGGGAGCAGAGCAGACCTTATTCAACAATTACTGTGTAGTACTATTCTAACCTGTCTTGGCGAATACCTGAAGGATTGAGGCAAGGTGCTTGTCTGTTCCCCCTAATCAGGAGCTTACCCAGGCTAGAAAAACAGTAGGCACTACTCAAAAACATTGGATGGCAGACAAACAACCTACAGCCTGTTGCAAAAGACTATGATTGAGACATACAATTCATTACCTAAAGAGTAGGAGGAAAAATCAGGAGAAAATTTCTGTGGGGAATTAGGGCAATCAAAAGTACTTATGTATACAGGGGAATTTAGAAAGCTGCACACATGCCCAGGGTAAGCATGCTCAGAAAAGATCTGAGAAGACTGTAATATTTCACCTCAGAGTGATCCCTAGAATTCAGTGCCAGTCTGGCTAAGTGCTGAAGGACTCTCAGCACACAACCCATCTGCAAAGAGTAAGTTGTTTTCATTGTTGTATTAGCTCTGGCAATCAAGGAAATCTCTGTCAAAACACTAGCCGAACAAAAGCTAAGAAACAGAGATATTAGGAACCACACACAACAATGAATACAGTCACTGGGGAGGGGGAGAAGTTGGGAAAAGTCACTAGTCAAAAGGACTACTACAGACTTCAATTTAAAAAAAAAAGCAGCAAACCCTGGAGAAGGGGGAGAATCTGATTTCCAGGGTTACCACATTATAATATTCAAATATCCTCTTTTCAACAACGACAACAAAAAAAGAACCCCACAAGGCACACAAAACAAAATTAAAAGTATGGCCCATTCAAAGGAACAAAATAAAATAACAGAGACCATCTCTGAGGAAGTCCAGACATTGGACCTACTAGAGTAAGACTTGTAAAAAATTGTTAAATATGCTCAAAGAGCTAAAGTAAAACATGGACAAAGTACTAAAGAAAATCAGGAAAATAGATGAACAAGATGAGATTATCAATAAGGAAATATAAATTTTAAAAGGACCATTCTGTAAAATCAAGAACAAGACAAGGATGTCCAATTTCACCACTTCTATTCAACATAGTGTTGGAAATTCTAGCCAGAGCAATTAGGCAAGAAAAAGAAACAGAAGACATCCAAATTGGAAAAGAAGAAGGAAAATTATCTCTATTTATAGATAACATGATATTATATGTAGAAAACCCTAAAGATTCTAAAGAAAAACTGTTACAACTAATAAATGAATTCAGAAGAGTTGCAGGATAGAAAGTCAATACACAAAAATCAGTTGCATTTCTATAAACTAACAATGAGCAATCCAAAAAGGAAATTAAGAAATCAGTTCCATTCACAGTAGCATCAAAAATAACAAAACACTTTGGAATAAACTTTGTCAAGGAGGCAGAGGACTTGTACAAAGAAACTATAAAACACTGGTGAAAGAAATTAAAGAAGACATAAATAAATGGAAAGGCACCCCATGTTCATGGATTGGAAGACTTTAATATTAAGATGTTGATACTACCCAAAGTGATCTACAGACTAAATGTAATCCCTATCAAAATTCCAACAATGTTTTTGCAGAATAGAAAAACCAATCCTTAAATTCACATGAAATCTCAAGGACCCTGAGCAGCCAAAATAGTAATGAAAAAGAATAAATTTGGATGACTCACAGTTCCAGATTTTAAAACTTACTACAAAGCTACAGTAATGAAAAGAGTGTGGTACTGGCATAAAGATAGACATATAGACCAATGGACTAGAATAGAAAATCCAAAAATAAACCTTCGTATATACGGTCAAATGATTTTTGACAAAGGTGGCAAGATCACTCAATGTGGAAAGACAGTCTTTCCAACAAATTGTGCTAGGAAACTCGATATCCACATGCAAAAGAATGAAGGTAGAAGTTTCCCTAGACCATATACAAAAATGAACTCAAAATGGATCAAAAACCTGAGGTGTAAGAGCTAAAACCATAAAATACTTAGAAGGAAAACTTCTAGGGGAAGGTCTTCCCTAGAAATAGGGGAAATTTTCATAACATTGGATTTGACAATGATTTCTTGGATATGACCAGAAGCACAGGCAGCAAAAAAAAAGATGTTTGCATAACATTTTCACGGCAGCATTACTCATAAGAGCCAAAATGTGGAACCCCAAGTGTCCATCAGTGAATGAACGGACAAAGAAAACATGGTATATGCATGCAATGGAATATTATTCAGCCTTAAAAGAAAGCAATTCTGACACATGCTACAATATGAATGTACCTTGAGGACATTATGCTAAGTGAAATAAGCCAGCACAAAAAGACAAATATTATATGATTCTACTTATTAAAAGCATCTAGAGTAGTCATATTCATAGAGACAGAAAGTAGAACAGAGGTTGCCAGGGGCTGGGGGAGGGCAGAATGGGGAGTTAGTGTTTAATGGGTACTGAGTTTCAGTTTAGGAAGATGAAAACTATCTGTAAATGGACGGTGGTGATGGCTGCATAACAATGTGAATGTACTTAATGCCACAGAACTGTACACCTATAAATGGTTAAAATGATCAATTTTATGTTATGTATATTTTACTCCAATAAAAATGGAAAACAACATAAATATAAGAGCTAAAACCATAAAACAGTTAGAAGAAAGCATAAGGGTAATTTTCATGACTTGGTTTTGGCAATGGATTGTTAGATATGACACCAAAGGCACAAGTAACAAAACTAAAAATAGATAAATTTGACTTCATCAAAATCAAAAACTTTTGTGCCTCAAAGGACAAAATGAAAAAGAGTGAAAAGACAACCTACATAATAAGAGAAAATATTTGCAAATTTTATATCTGATAAAAGTTTAATATCCAGAATATATATATATGCCATACATATATATGTGTATGTGTGTGTGTGTGTGTGTGTGTATACACAATTGGATACTGTGTATATCCATTTGGATACTGTGTATATCCAATTGAAGCAATTGGATATCCATGGGCTAAAAAGAAAAGAACCTTGACCAAACCTCACACCTTATTTAAAAATTAACTCAAAATGGATAATAAATTTAAATGTAAAATATAAAACCATAAAACTTTTAGGAAAAAAAGGAGAAAAATCTTCAGGATCCAGGACCTGGTGAAGAGTTCTTAGACTGGAAAACAAAATATGATTCCAGAAAGGAAAATTTGATAAATTGGACTTGAACAAAATGAAAAACTTTTGCTCCGAAAAAGACCCTGTTAGGATGAAAAGACAGGTATAGGGTAAAAAGTATTTGCAAATCACATACCTGACGACCAGTTATATTTAGAATATATAAAGAACTCTCAAAACTCAACAGTAAAAGAACCCAAAAAATCCAATTAGAAAATGAACAAAGCTATTTCACTGAAGAGGATATATAGATGGAAAATAAATATATAAAAATATATTCAAAAATCTCTATACCATCAAGGAAATGCAAATCGTGACCATAACGAGATATCACTACACAACTCTTAGAATAGCCATAATTTCAAAAACTGATACTACCAAATGCTGGTGAGGTAGCAAAAAACTGGATTTCTCATACATTACAGGTGGGAATGTAACATAGTACAACCACTCTGGAAAATAGTTTGGCTATTTTTTGGGAAACTAAGCATATATTTAACATACAAGCCAACAATTACAGTCCTAGGCATTTATCCTAGAGAAATGAAAACTGATGTTCACACAAAAGCCTGTACATGCATATTCAAAGCAGTTTTGTTTGTAATATCCCTAAATGTAAACAACCAAAATGTCTCTCAATAGGTAAACAGTTAAACAAACTGTGATACTTCTGTACCTGAAATATATACTACTCAGCAATAAAAAGGAGTGAACTTTTGACATACAACTTGGATGGATATCAAGAGCCTCTAGCTGAGTAAAATGAGCCAATCTCAAAAGGTCACATACTGTATGATTCCATTTACTATATAACATTCTTGAAATGACAAAGTTATAGAGATGGAAAACAGATTGGTGGTTGCCAGGGGCTGGGGATGGTGGGAGAGGGGAGGAGAACCAGAGTGATTATAAAAGGGTAGCATAAGGGCATTCTTTGTGGTGATGGAATAGTTCTGTACCTTGATTGCACCTGTGGCTACATAAATGTAGACATATGATAAAATAACATAGAACTATATGCACACTTTGTTCCAACTGTAATTTCCTGTTCATATCTACTATAGTCACGTTAAGTGTAACCATTGGGGGGAACAAAGGGGCGGGTACATGGGACCTCTCTGTACTACTTTTGCGGCTTCATGTGACTCTATTTCAAACTATAAGTTTTTTTTTTTGTTTAATTCTATTTTAAATTTATACAAATCAATAACTTAGCCTCTAAAGCAATAATATGTAGAATAACAACTCCAGGTCCAGAGGGTTTCTCTGGTGAATTCTAGCAAAAATTCAAGGAATAAATAACATCTATTTTACTCAAACTTTTACAGAGAAAAGAAAAAGAGGAGACACTGTCTATCTCATTTTATGAGGCTAGCATAACCTTGATACCAAAAATCCCACAAGGACATTACTGGAAATTAAAATTGTAGGCCATTGTACTAATGAAATAATAAATGTACTAATGAAACTGGTTAGCAAACGAATCCAGCAATATATAAAACAGATAAGACACTGTGACCCAAATACAAGCACTACAAATTGATTACTGGTCCTCTTACAGTCCTTCCCTTCACTTCAACCCCTTCCTGCTTTTGTCCCTCTAAGGCTTAGAGAAATGTACTTACATTCTCCACCACCAGCATACTTTCTAGATTTCTATTCACTTGATTAGTATTTATTGTCCTTTGTGTGTTCAGCACATAGAAACCTTCAGAAATCAGAAGGCATTCACAGAAAACCTGATAAAAAGCTATGACATAAACAAAATAAAACGGAGACAAGGCTGAAGATGGATCATGATGAAGACAGAGCTGTGGATTCAATGGACGACAAACTGGATCAGAGTTGTGGGACTCTTTTTATCATCTTTGTAACCCTCACACTCGCCACCGACAATGCCTGACTCAAGGCAGGTGTTCAAGAGATAATTGTAGCCTGGATTGCACAGGGTAATCCTGAGTAAATCATCATGGATTCCATAAGAATCATGTGGAAGATGAAGAGTTAATCAATTCTTATGGTTGGCAAGAAAAAGATGAAGGAGATTTCAGAAAAAAAAAAAGCTAGTAAATCAATATGAGGGAGATGATTTGCAAAGTGATCTAAAAGATAATGTTTACATTTATAATTTACATTTAGAAGTCATTTCTCTTTCAAGTTTCAGATTTTATGCAACTGATGGTCAGGACATTTGTGTATTTTAACTTAAATTTATATCTACTGTATCTCTTTTCAAAACAAGTTAAAAAAGTTTACAACTCAGGACATGAATAATAACAATAAAATGGAGATTAGAAAAGTTAGAACCAAGGTGAAAAGCGGATAAATAATTAACCTGTAAGATGATCATGACTGCGTATGGCGTATGACCTAAGCTCTGAATACAGAGAGCCAGGACATATCAGATTATTGGCTTTGTATGTATAATCAGCATTTTTTCTCCACTTCTGTAGTAGGAAAGGATCTAGCATCCTATTTCTTGGGTGGCTGAGGGATCTTACTGAGTTTGTTTTTTCAGGTAACTTTTAGGATTGCCCTAACTGGATTATTGTTTTTTTTTGATGTTTTAATAGTTTCTAACATTGTGAAATTTTGGGTTGTACATTTTTGTTTGTCCATCACCACATATATGACTCCCTTCACCCCTTCTGCCCACCCCCCACCCCCATTGCCCCTGGTAACCACAATACAGTTTTCGCTGTCCATGTCCACATATGAGTGAGATCATACAGTGTTTGTCTTTCTCCTTCTGGCTTACTTCACTTAACATAATACGCTCCAGGCCCATCCATGTTGTTGCAAATGGGATGATTTGGTCTTTTTGTATGGCTGAGTAGTATTCCATTGTATATATATACCACATTTTCTTGATCCAATCGTCAGTCGAGGGACACTTAGGTTGCTTCCACTTCTTGGCTATGGTGAATAATGCTGCAATGAACATAGGGGTGCATAAGCCTCTTTGGATTGTTGATTTCAGGTTCGTTGGATAGATTCCCAGTAGCGGGATGGCTGGATCATAGGGTATCTCTATTTTTAATTCTTTGAGGAATCTCCATACCGTTTTCCATAGAGGCTGCACCAGTTTGCATTCCCACCAGCTGTGTATGAGGGTTCCTGTTTCTGCACATCTTCTCCAACATTTGTTGCTTTTTGTCTTGGTGATTATAGCCATTCTAACAGGTGTGAGGTGATATCTCAGTGTTGTTTTGATTTGCGTTTCCCTGATGATTAATGATGTTGAACATCTTTTCATGTGCCTATTGGCCACCTGTATATCTTCTTTGGAGAAGTGTCTGTTCATTTCCTCTGCCCATTTTTTGATCGAGTTGTTAGTTTTTTTGTTGTTCAGTGGTGTGAGTTCTTTGTATATTATGGAGATCAACCCCTTGTCAGATGTATGTTTTGCAAATATTCTCTCCCAGCTGGTGGGTTGTCTGTTCATCTTGATTCTGGTTTCGTTTGTCTTGTAGAAGCTCTTTAATCTGATAAAGTCCCACTTGTTTATTTTTTCTTTAGTTTCCCTAGTCTGGGTAGGCATGTCATCTGAAAAGATTCCTTTATGACCAATGTCAAATAGTGTGTTGCCTATATTTTCTTCTATGAGTTTTATAGTTTCAGGTCTCACCTTCAGGTCTTTGATCCATTTTGAGTTAATTTTTGTGAACGGCAATAGCAGATGGTCCACTTTCATTCTTTTGCACGTGGCTGTCCAGTTTTCCCAACACCATTTATTGAAGAGACCTTCCTTTCTCCATTGTATGTTCTTAGCACCTCTGTCGAAAATTAGCTGTCCGTATATGTGTGGTTTTATTTCTGGGCTTTCAATACTGTTCCATTGATCTGTGTGTCTGTTTTTGTACCAGTATCATGCTGTTTTGATTATTATTGCTTTGTAGTATGTTTTGAAGTCAGGGATTGTGATGCCTCCTGCTTTGTTCTTTTTTCTTAGGATTGCTTTAGCTATTCGGGGTCTTTTGTTGCCCCATATAAATTTTAGTATTCTTTTTTCTATTTCCGTGAAAAACGTCATTGGGATTCTGATTGGGATTGCATTGAATCTGTAGATCGCTTTAGGTAATATAGACATTTTAACTATGTTTATTCTTCCAATCCACGTGCATGGGATATCTTTTCATTTCTTTATGTCATCATGGATTTCTTTCAATAATGTCTTGTAGTTCTCATTGTATAGGTCATTCACCTCCTTGGTAAGATTTATTCCTAGGTATTTTATTCTTTTTGATGCAATTGTAAATGGTATTATCTTTTTGAGCTCTCTTTCTGTTAGTTCATTATTAGCATACAGAAATGCAACTGATTTTTGTAGATTGATGTTGTACCCTGCAACTTTGCTGTAGTTGTTGATTATTTCTAATAGTTTTCCAACGGATTCTTTAGGGTTTTCTATATATAAAATCATGTCATCTGCAAATAGTGAGAGTTTCACTTCTTCGTTACCTATTTGGATTCCTTTTATTCCTTTTTCTTGCCTAATTGCTCTGGCCACAACCTCCAGTACTATGTTGAACAGGAGTGGTGAGAGTGGCCAGCCCTGCCTTGTTCCTGTTCTCAGAGGAATGGCTTTCAGTCTTTCCCCGTTGAGTATGATGTTGGCTGTGGGTTTGTCATAAATAGCCTTTATTATGTTGAGGTACTTTTCTTCTATTCCCATTTTGTTGAGAGTTTTTATCATAAATGGATGTTGTATCTTGTCAAATGCCTTCTCTGTGTCTATTGAGATGACCATGTGGTTTTTATTATTTGTTTTGTTGATGTGACGTATCACGTTGAAAGATTTGCTGATGTTGAACCATACCTGCGTCCCTGGTATAAATCCCACTTGATCATGGTATATGATCTTTTTAACGTATTGCTGTATTCGGTTTGCCAATATTTTGTTGAGGATTTTTGCATCTATGCTCATCAGTGATATTGGCCTGTAATTTTCTTTCTTTGTATTGTCTTTGTCTGGCTTTGGTATCAGGGTGATGTTGGCCTTGTAGGATGATTTAGGAAGTGTTCCATCTTCCTCTATTTTTTGGAATAGTTTGAGAAGGATGGGTATTAAATCTTCTTTGAATGTTTGGTAAAATTCACCAGAGAAGCCATCTGGTCCTGGACTTTTATTTTTTGGGAGGGTTTTGATTACTGTTTCAATCTCTTTACTTGTGATTGGTCTATTCAGATTCTCCATTTCTTCTTGGTTCAGTTTTGGGAGGTTGTTTGAGTCTAAGAATTTATCCATTTCTTCCAGATTGTCCAATTTGTTGGCATATAATTTTTCATAGTATTCTCTTATAATCCTCTGTATTTCCGTGGTATCTGTTGTACTTTCTCCTCTTTCATTTCTAATTTTATTTATTTGAGCCTTTTCTCTTTTTTTCTTAGTAAGCCTGGCTAAGAGTTTGTCGATTTTGTTTATCTTCTCAAAGAACCAACTCTTTGTTTCATTAATCCTTTCTACTGTTTTTTTGGTCTCAATTTCATTTACTTCTGCTCTGATTTTTATTATTTCTCTCCTTCTGCTCTCTTTGGACTTTGTTTGTTCTTCTTTTTCTAGTTCTGTTAGGTGTAATTTAAGGTTGCTTATTTGGGCTTTTTCTTGTTTGTTAAGGTGGGCTTATATCACTATGAGTTTCCCTCTCAGGATCGCTTTTGCTGCATCCCATATGGTTTGGTATGGCATATTTTCCTTTTCGTTTGTTTCCAGATAGTTTTTGATTTCTCCTTTAATTTAATCAATGATCCATTGGTTGTTCAGTAGCATGTTGTTTAATCTCCACATTTTTGTAACTTTCCCAGTTTTTTTTCATGGTTCATTTCCAGTTTCATAGCATTACGGTCTAAAAAGATGCTTGTTATGATTTCAATCTTCTTAAATTTATTGAGACTTGCTTTGTTTCCCAACATATGGTCTATCTTCGAGAATGTTCCGTGCGTGCTTGAGAAGAATGTGTAGTCAGCTGTTTTTAGATGGAGTGCTCTGTATCTGTCTACTAGGTTCATCTCGTCCAGTTTTTCATTTAAGTCTACTATTTCTTTATAGACTTTTTGTCTGGATGATCTATCCATTGATGTAAGTGGGGTATTAAGATCCCGTACTATTATTGCGTTGTTGTTAATGTCTCCTTTTAGGTTTGTTAATAGTTGCTTTATGTACATTGGTGCTCCTATGTTGGGTGCATATATATTTATAAATGATATGTCTTCTTGGTGGAGTGTCCCTTTTACCATTATATATTTCCCTTCTTTGTCTTTCTTAACCTGTTTTATCTTGAAGTCTACTTTGTTTGATATGAGTATGGCAACACCTGCTTTCTTTTGTTTGCCATTAGGTTGGAGTATTGTCTTCCATCCTTTCACTCTGAGCCTGTGCTTGTCTTCAGAGCTGAGATGTGTTTCCTGGAGGCAGCATATTGTTGGGTCTTGCTTTTTACTCCATCCTGCCACTCTGTATCTTTTGATTGGAGAGTTCAATCCATTTACATTTATGGTAATTATTGATATATGAGGGCTTAATGTTGCTGTTTTGTCACTTATTTTCTGGTTCTTTTGCATTTCCTTTGTTTCTTGTCCCATGTGTTTTGAACTGCCAATTCAGTTTGGTTGTTCTGTCTGATGACTCTTCTAGTTTTCTCTTTGTTTATCATATGTGGTTTTGTTTTGATTATTTGTTTAGTGGTTACCTTGAGGTTTGTGTAAAAAATCTTGTGTATGAGATACTCCATTATCTGACGGCCTCCTATTTCCTTATACTAAGTCAATTCAATCACCTTCCTCTTCCCCTTCTAAGTCATTCTTGTTATACCTTATTCTATCTTGTGTTGTGGCTGTGTGTTTACAGTGATGAGGTTAAATTTATTTTTGGTGAATTCCTTCCTTTGATCTTTGATTTTAGTATTTAAGTGGTTGCTAACCTATTCTGGTAAAGATCTACTATTTTTCTGAGTTTATCTACCTATTTTTCTCCTTGCTCCAAGCTTTGTATTCCCTTTCTCTTATTTTTTTCAGGCCTGAGGGCCTTCTTGAGTATTTCTTGTAGTGGGGGTCTTGTGGCCATGAACTCCCTTAGCTTTTGTTTATCTGGGAAAGTTACTATTTCTCCATCATATTTGAAGGATATTTTTGCTGGATAGAGTATTCTTGGCTGGAAGTTTTTGTCTTGCAGTATTTTGAATATATCATTCCAGTCTCTCCTAGCCTGTAAAGTTTCTGTTGAGAAATCCACTGAGAGCCTGATGGGAGTTCCTTTGTATGTTATTTTTTATTTTTGTCTAGCTGCCCTTAATATTATTTCTTTGTCATTGACTCTGGCTAGCCTTACCATTAGGTGTCGTGGAGAGGGCCTTTGCCTGTTGACATATTTAGGTGACCTGTTGGCTTCACTTACTGGTATTTCCTGCTCCTTCCCCAGATTTGGGAAATTCTCAGCTATTATTTCCTTGAATAGGCTCTCTGTTCCTCTTTCCCTCTCTTCTCCCTCAGGAATACCTATAATTCTTATGTTACATTTCCTAATAGAGTCAGATATTTCTCGGAGACTTTCTTCATTTCTTTTTAGTCTTAGTTCTCTCTCCTCTTCCATCTGGAGCATATTTGTATTCCTATCCTCTAAAATGCTAATTCTTTCCTCCATATTGTCAGCTCTGTTCTTTAAAGATTGCAGATTCTCCTTTATCTCCTCCATTGTGTTCTTCATCTCCATCAGCACTGATTGGTGTTTCTGTATGATTTCAATCTCTTTTGTGAAGAAACTCCTAATCTCATTGAATTGTTTGTCTGTGTTGTCTCGTAGTTCGTTGAGTGTTTTTATGATAGCTATTTTGAAATCTCTGTCATTTAGGTTATGGATTTCTGTGTCTTCAGGGCTGGTGTCTGGGTGCTTGTCATTTTCCTTCTGGTCTGGTGATTTCATGTATTTTTGCATTGTGGTTCCTGTATTCGCTTTGTTTTTCCTCATCCTGGAAATCTCTGGTTGCAATTTCCACCCGCTGCCACTGTGTGGGGGTAAAGGGCTATGTAATCTGAGCCCCCTCAGCTCTGCCACGGTTTTTCGCTGCGATCCACGGGTCGGGTCGCTTGGTCTGGTCTGGTCGGCTGAGCTGCAGGGTCCGGTTTTCTGGGAGGGGTGGGATCTCTCTTTTGCTCACTGGGTCCCTCGCATGGGGGGCTTCTCCTTCGCCCCTCGTTATCTGCTCTCTGGGGTGCTCAGATGTTGATGGTACCCCGTAGCAGTTCTGAGTCCTCTGTGTGGGAGTTTCCTACTGGCTGAGAGAGCCCGAAGAGCTACGGTTTCCCTGCAGAGGGCCACCCCTCTCCCCTCTCTGGGAGCCACGTGGACCCAGATCGCTGGTCTGATGGGGAGGGAGAGGAGTTCTCCTTACCTCTCCTCACTTCCTCCTGGGGCCCAGCACGTTCCACTCTCGGATGTGTGGCAGTGTGGATCTTTCCAATCTTGCTTTTCACTGTCTGGGATTCCGTTGTTGGTCTGTGACTGTTCCTTTTGTTGTATCTTCTCGGGGAAGAGTTCACGGGAAAGCTCACTCTGCCATGACGCTGACTTGGACTACTTTTAAAAACTACTCTGCCACATAAATTCCCAGGGACCATTCACTAAGGTGCTTGGCCACATTGGGCACTCATTCCAGACTTGAATATGCTCATCTGGCTACACACAAGGCTGTTGTTCACAGACTCAGACATATTAGAAGCTTCCATTCTTTCATCTTCTCCCTTCTTTATTCTTTCTGATCACTCTAGTTACATACCATAAAGCCTGAATGGTCATGCAGTGTACTTAAGGTCTTCATTAAAATATTAACGTGTGTAAAGGATGTATGAACTTTATGTATATAAAGTACACCATATATTGCGAAAAATGTAAGCACTCAAGAATTGAAAGTAAGTAGATCGTGGTGATACTAGTAGATGGTGCAGGAGGAAGAGGAGAAAGAATGTTTGGAGAAATAATTTTCTCTCTCTCACTCAAGATTTGCTCTGGCCTTTGTTGCAATTGGTCTCATACACCACTGACACAGGGAATTATGACATATGGAACACTGATTTGATACCAAGACCAACTCAAAATACTGTGACATATCCTTTTCTCAAATATTTTAGACTTTTAGAATAAATCTCTCATTGAAACAACTCAATATAGATTATTCTTCCCCTATTTATACATAAGTCATACTGCTACTATAGTGGGTTAAGCATGAATTTGGGTGTCAGAGAGGATCTAGGTTTGATTTGTGACCCATCACCTACTAGTGTTATGACCTTGGGCAAGTAACTGGTATATCTATTTTATTTTTTTGGTGAGGAAGATTGGCTCTGAGCTAACATCTGCTGCCAATCTTCCTCTATTTTGTATATGGGACACTGCCATAGCATAGCTTTACAAGTGGCATGCAGATCCGTGCCCGCGTTCTGACGCCTCAACCCCAGGCCGCCCAAGTGGAGCACTTAAACTTAACCACTATGCCACCGGGCCGGCCCCTGGTATATCTATTTTAAATTAACTTCCTATTGCTCCTGTAATGAATTACCACAAATTTAGCAGCTTAAAACAACACAGCTTTTTTTATCTTTCCATTCTGGAGATCAGAAGCTCAAAAATGGGGCTAAAATCGAGGTGTTGGCAAAATTGCATTCCTTCCGCTCAGATTTCTAATTTCAAGACCTGGCACTGGATATTCTCTAACATTTTAATTTTTGCTATTCTTACTTAGGATTCTTAATATGAGATCTATAGACACCTAGGTCCTGAGATTCTCACATTTGCTGAGAGGGTGGGGAAGGACTGTCTTGTTAAAGAGGCAGATTCCTGGGCCCCACTGCTCCCTCCAATTCAGAAAGTCTGGGACAAGGTTTGAGAATCTCCATTTCATATGAGCATCTCAGGTATTTTGATGAAAATTGTAGCCCATGCTTTGAGCAATACTGAGAGGGAAATCAATGAGCTTCAGGGGATCTGTGAACCTCCAGAAATTCTTTTACATTTTGTTTCTATATGTGTATTTGTATTTCTTTGAGGAGAGGTTTCATAAATTCCAACAGATTATGAAAGGAGTCTGTGACAGAAAATTTTTTTAAAAAAGCAATGCATTATAATGTTAAATATTTACCGTGAATATGTATTTGTCCTTGTTGAATAAAAGAAATCTTCCTCCCTATTTGAGGAATAAAACATGAACTCAGGAATATCAATCTCTTTTTTTACAAAGAAATCAGTTTTGATTAATTGTAAACTATGCAGTAGTCATTATAGAAAATAAGAAAAAGGTAGGAAAATGTAAATGAGAAGGAAAACAGTAACCCACAACCCAGAAGCAATTACTGTTAATGTTTTGGTATATTTTCTTTAAGCTATTATTATTGAGAGTCTAATATATGCGTTTTACTGTGTAAGGCACTCAGATATACAAAAAAAAAGACAAAATTTTTCAAATTGATTAAGGACAGAAGACACATGCACAAAAACCTGAATTTCACATTTTAAGTTCTGGAATATCAGAGATCTAACATAAAGTAGGTAGTATATATGTGCACTGCTGGAGGAAACAGTGGTTCCACACTTCCACCTGTCATGTTCATTTTAACAGGAAAAATACAAAACCAGTAGCTAGAAAAATCTTGGTTCTGGTCCCTCCTCCATCACTTCCTACATGTATAATTCTAGATAAGTCACTTAATATTTCTGGGCTTCTGACGATTGACCTCTTATAAGGATAATGGCATATAATCTCTCTGAAGGCCAGACACAAGACTGTATGATATCCTGAGATCCCATAAAAAAATGTATATACAACAAACATTATATACATATATGTATGTATATATAACATTATTTATAATAGGCCATTTGGAAAATGCAGAGGAGTATAAAGAAATAAAAATAATCCATATTCTTACAACCCAGGGATAACAGCTCCTATCCAGGATTTTTTTCCCCACACATAAAAATTCAAGCAGCACCCACTTTGGCTTGGCACTGGGTTGGAGACATACAAAGTATGTCTAATAAAATAATATGTGCCCTATGTTCGATTTTTATTTAAAAGCAAACATTAGTGCAAGAAATAGCATTAAGTCCAGAAGAATTGAATATGTAGTGAAAAGATACAAAATACAGCACTTATATTTATACAAGCAGAATGTCAAATGTACTTTTTGTAGAAGTTACACACTTAGCAGCCTAATATTATTTTTCACAATATACATGATTCACCATAAAATATGACAAAGAATGCCTTAGGACTCCCACCTTCTTTGAGCTGTCATATCCATGAAAACCAAAAACTGGAAATACAGAATTGACTTGTTGATTTGTATCTGTATTTAACAGAATGCTGGGAAAGGAGCAGTGCTCAATAAATACTTATTTGTATAGCTTTTACCTATTTAGCTAATCAAATATCAGCTTCTATGAAACCAAAAGAAAAGAAAGTGAACTTTATGCACACCAAAGCAGAGTCCAAAGTACTTGGAATGCTAATAAGAAAGCTACACTATTATACAACCAGTGTTAACAAGTGTATCAAATTGCCCAATAACAGTACCTGTCCCAGCTAACCAACTTCTGCAGTACAAGGACTCAGGGTGAAATTGCAGCTGAGACTGGTTCACAACGATTACAAAAAGTGGAAAAGATCTGTGAGGAAAGAGGTTGTGCAGTCAGCCTGGGTTGCTGGTAAAGAGGTGAGAAGAGGACAAGAGGGGAACATTAAGAAAAGTTTCCTACAGGAGTTGGTGTGTAAGGAAGAATGGAGAGCAGACCCAAGAGATGGTGGAACCCATTTTGTTTTCCAAGGAATTCTACAAGTTTCCTGTGGTAGATTGTAAATCATACACACTCCGTGACTATGCCACTTTCCCATGAGATTTCTGCCAAGCAAGAGACATGGTCACAATGAGCCCTGCTTTGGGACACCTTGTAAAGCTCATTGGGAGTTTCTCAGAACTATCAAGTAGGTAGGGAGAGCAACCATTTTATTTCCAGGGAACGGCGAGGCCTACCTAGGGTTTGAATGACTAGCTCAAGAACATGTCTGTTAGCAGCAGAAGTAGGTTTCTAGACTTTCCCACGAATGCTCGGACTATACTACTCTGCCTCACCCCATATTATTTGAATTACAATGGCCTACTATGGAATTTTGAGGCTTTCCAAGGCTATTCTGAAATCTATTTACAAAGGTTCATTGTTTCTTCAAGAACATTACATTCTCAACTGCAAAATTCTATCTGGAAAAATGACAGCCCTAAAGTCTAAATGGTTTTGTGTACCCAGATAAGTCTTAGAACCCAGAAGAGACATCGAAATACCTCAGGCATTCTCAGTACTTTACATGAAATATATTTACCTTAGTAAAGCAAGAATACAACATTGAATAAAAGTTGATCCATTACGGTGTAAACACTAATATGATCGAGTATCTCTAAGCTTTTAAAAAGATATTAAAGTATCTTTAATCTTAGTGCTTCAAAATTATTTTATTCTTATTGACCTAAGACTAGGTCATTTGAAGTTTTGCCTTAAAAACTTCAAGTTGTCAAGTTTCTATTGCTCAGGAGAAAAGCTATTATTAAGGAAGAGCCCTTACTTTCTTCCTTTAGTGCCTGATTAAATGAAATGTTTCCTCAAAAATGTTTTGTACCAAGGAATAAACATAAACATTAAATTCATAGTATTTAAACTTATTCATAAAACTCACTCTCCAAAATGTGGGAAAAGGCATCTTTTAGTGCCTTTCATTTTCCTGAAAAGTAGTGATGATATGGTATCAGATATTCCATACATTGGAAAGATTGCTACTTAAGAGAATCCTTTATTAAATATATTGGAGAGGTTGCTCCTAAGAAAACCCTCAGTTTATCTTTGTGTAAGTTGACATTATTAAAATCTAATCTGATTTCTAAATATGAAGTAATCAAGGATTGCAAGCCAGCTGTCTTCCAAGTTAGAGAAGGCAGCTCAAAGGACACAGACATAACTTACGTGGAACTTTCATAACACTTCCCACAGAAAGATATCCATCCTGATAAACAGGGACTTTGTATTCTTATCTTGCCTTTTGCCACGAGGGAACTAGAACAGTAAGGCAGTGGGGCCCTGCCGGTGCTTCCTTAGGAACAAGCTCTTTTCCATCAGTAATGAATGTCTTCTTGAAAATTAAAGACTCTTCTTTAGTTTTCTCTCTTCACAGCTTACCTCTCACTCTGCTACCCTTTCTTTCTTTCTTTTTTTGGTGAGGGAGATCAGCCCTGAGCTAACATCAGTGCTAATCCTCCTCTTTTTGCTGAGGAAGACCGGCTCTGAGCTAACATCTATTGCCAATCCTCCTCCTTTTTTTCCCCAAAGCCCCAGTAGATAGTTGTATGTCATAGTTGCACATCCTTCTAGTTGCTGTATGTGGGACGTGGCCTCAGCATGGCCGGAGAAGCGGTGCATCGGTGCGCGCCCGGGATCCGAACCTGGGCCGCCAGTAGCAGAGCACGCGCACTTAACGGCTAAGCCACCGCCCGGCCCTCTGCTACCCTTTCTAAAACACTTTCTAGCTTATAAACATACAATGGCTTTCTATTGCAAAGAGAAACGTTGAAAGGCAATGTGGTAGAGCAGAAAGAGCCTAGAGTAAGGAACTCTGCACCCTAGACCCTACGGGCAGTGGGGGGAAAATTAACCCCTTGAGGTCTCTGTCTCTTCTTTTTAAAACAGGAGGTTGAATTTCCAGCTTTAAATTTTTTTTTCCTCTATAGCATTCAAGGCTCTTCAGCAATCAGCACCATCTATCCAACACTCTCTGTCTCTCTACAGCCAGTATGAACCTCTCATCTCAGCTGGCCTCCTCACTGTCCTTTACACAGCTGTCAAACACTTGACTGTTAGCACTTGCAGAATGAAAGCCCATCTTCCTCCCTCCTTACCAACTGACACGTTTCATTGTGGCCCATCTATTTCAAATTTTCTCTGATTTAGAATTCATGATAATCTCACCCATCTTTTTTTTTTTTTTTTGTGAGGAAGATCAGCCCCGAGCTAACATCCGTGCTAATCCTCCTCTTTTTGCTGAGGAAGACCGGCTCTGAGCTAACATCTATTGCCAATCCTCCTCCTTTTTTTTCCCCAAAGCCCCAGTAGATAGTTGTATGTCATAGTTGCACATCCTTCTAGTTGCTGTATGTGAGATGTGGCCTCAGCATGGCCGGAGAAGCGGTGCGTCAGTGCGCACCCGGGATCCAAACCCCAGGCCGCCAGTAGCGGAGCACGCGCACTTAACCGCTAAGCCACGGGGTCGGCCCCCTAAAAGAAAGTTTTAATGTGGGACATAACAGGAGACATTGTAAGTGATGTAATGAACAACATCCCCAACATTTTTACAGTATATTTCAAATTTCATGTGGTTGTTCCTTGAGAGGGCTTCCAGGATAAGCTGAAGGCAAAACATTAATATAAAACTAGTGAAGACGATACTTTAAAAAAATCCTCTATAGTTTCTTGCAGAATATTAGGCATTCAGTAGGTGCTAAATAAAAAGTTATTAGTGGCCTCTTTAAGGGAACTTTTACATTATCAATATTTAAAAACTGGTGATGGAAGTCTGCAATGTTTTTTCTTAGGGGTACCTAAGTAATCAAAGAGAACTGGGGAAGTAGAGAAAGCCAGCTCCCTCAGTTAATAAAGTTTTAATCATCGGTTAGGTATACGGTTTATTTTCTTTGCACACAAAATTATCAGAGTTGGAATTCTCACAGATATGAAATAAGAATTTTGTCGTCAGGCTGAAAAGATACTGGTTACATTGAATTAGAACAGATTTTAAGATTGATCCTGGCCTTTGGTAGAGCTCCCAGTATGTAAGTGTATCAACCCAAATCACTTTGGGCTGGAAGGCCAAACAGCATGGTCGAACCTCATTCTTCTCACACATCTACTTGGACCAGGGTTTCTCAGCCTTAGCACTACTGACATTTTGGGCCAGATAATTCTTTTTGTAGGGAGCCGTCTGTGTAAGATGTTTAAGAGCACCTCTGGTCTCAACCCACTAAATGCCAATAACATCCCCACTTACAGCTGTGATAATAAAAAATGTTTCCAGATGTTGCCAAATGTCCCTTGGTGCGCTAAATCACCCACCTTTTAGAATTACAGCTTTAGAATGTGCTGAGACAGGTACCTAGTAGTACGAGGTAAGCCAATTTATGGCTAGATTTTAGTTGTCAGCCTAAGTTTGTATTCTGTATTATCATTTCTACACACTTTGTCTTAGAACTCCTGTTTATATTCCCTTTAAAAATTTAAATTTGTCCCAGTTGAACTAAAAGAAAAAGGAATTTTCTTCACCTCAGTTTAGGTGGGGAACTCAGTACCCCACTGGACAGTAATGAGTTACCACAGGGAAGAACTCACGATATAGGATAAGGAGACGCAGGGAGAGCTGTGGATACTGGAGTTTCCCTTTAAAAAGCTCACTATTCTTTATTCCTTGGAATTTCATAGGATACCTAGATTTTCTTTGCAGCCTCATACAAACTTTGTCTTGAGCTCCAGATTTGTACATCCAAATATTTACTGAACATGTCCTCTGAAAGTTTCAAGGCCACTCAATGTCAACATAGTGCTTTGAGCCACGTTAGAGGAGCTTGGCTACACCTGATGTGTGTCTTACACACTTGAGGCTCACATGAGTTGGTGTAAGGAAAGGGATTTGTGTTTAATTAACTTCACTACAACTGAGATCTTATTTGTATACAGTTATATGTATACATGTATAACATGATCTTATATGTTAATATGTTTAGATGAACCTGATATGGTAGAAAAAGGATGCTATTACAAGGGGAAAAAAGACAAGTGTGGTCTTTGGAACAGAAATGGAAATCCTCCTTCAGCTTCTTGATATTAAGGATGGCAGTACAAACATCAACCCATCCTTTGTGAGTCTCTGCCTTGCAATAACAGGGATTGTCAAAAATAAAACTACGAAAAGTGATGCTTGACTTTAAGACTATGTAGAATATAATTTCATTATCTCTTTGATGTTACAAAGGGTACTTCAGATCATGCAACATTTCAGATCTTTATAAATATCAATTATCTTGGTACTTTCCAATTTCCAATGTCCAAAGGTAAATTCCAATTATTTGTGCTTCCCATTTTTTTAAGTTCACAATCACAAGAGTGTGTTACATAAGGGGTGATTCCATCTCATCTCATGGCTGATATAAGAATCCTTATTATAACAAAAACTTCAAAAAGTACTTGTTAATTTTAAGTGTTAGAATGTAATTTTAGTCACAAGCATGATGCAAAAAACAAACAAAACAAAACAAACTGGAGGTCAGAGGAGCTGCAAATTGTTAAAGGCACTGTGATGAAATAACACAGAGTAACATGACACTTGCTCTTTTGTATAAACCCATAACAGAGTTCCCTTTGGTTTGTGGTATCCTTTCTGATAACTTAAGGAAAGGGGGAAAAAAAAAAGCAGAATGATGGTTAAGTACTCAGAAGTATTTTAAATAATCCAACACCAATATGCTTTAACAAAAATGTACGTGTATTTTTTAATAGGCAAAGTACATTATAAGGCATGTATCAAAATATGAGGCATAAACTAATATGGAATGCAAATTTTAAAAAGACAAAATATTCACTATTACAAAGGTAACAAATTATAAGTCAGCCTCAAAATCTAACATTTTTCTCTAAGTACTTAATGCCGAATGATAGACTGAAAATTTTTATACTGTTAGTGGTACATTTCATATTGTTAATTATAAAAACACAACTAAATATTGGAAAATATTCCTCAGATTAAAAAAGGTCAAGTTTAAATGTCAGCAAGCATGACAAAACATAGGTAGATCACCCACAATTTCATGGATGACCATTTTCTCAGATGATTTTCAAAGTTAGATTCTTATTTTTTTTTAATTAATTAATTAATTTTTTTGTGAGGAAGATCAGCCCTAAGCTAACATCCATGCCAATCCTCCTCTTTTTGCTGAGGAAGACTGGCCCTGGGCTAACATCCATGCCCATCTTCCTCCACTTTATGTGGGACACCGCCCTAGCATGGCCAGACAAGCCGTGCGTCGGTGCGTGCCCGGGATCCAAACCCGGGCCACCAGCAGCAGAGTGGGAGCCCTTAACTGCTATGCCACAGGGCCAGCCTCCGAAGTTAGACTCTTGATAATATAACTTGCCTATGAACATATGGCCTGTTGACTAGCCCTCACTAACAATTCACTAGAAGGCTGACTATAGTCCTTTCTTGATAAACTACTGTTATTTAAAATGAAACTGAATAAAACTGGTTTCCTTTTGAGGATACATATACATCAATTCTCTTATTTTCTTGGCTACCATACATTGGAAAAGTCCCCAGATACCTATTAACATGAATATTATGCAATATATAGATTATAAACCTAGTGTTATTAATAAATATGCATATTGAACTTTACACTTGTGAATACTTTTTCCTCATAATAACTGTGTAAATGAAGACGTTGCTGTGTGATACTGGAAAGGACCAAGAACACTGAGACTTCCAGTTCACCAGATTAGACTGGTTTCTCAGAAGCATAATGTATATGAAAAGTCAATATTTATGTACTAAATGAAATACTGTACTCTGGCATCTCTAACTATATTGCAAAGTGTTACGTCTTTGGGAATACAAGAGATCCAAAACAACCAAAACAATCTTGAAAAAGAAAATGTTGGAGGACTCTGACGTCAGATTTCAAAACTAAAAAACTGCAGTAATCAAGACAGTGTGGTACTGGCATAGGACAGCATACAGTGTGGAGATTCAAACGGAGTTGAGAGTGCAGAAACAAACCCTATCATTTATGGTCCACTAACTTTTGACAAGGGAGCCAAGTCGGTTCAACGGGGAAAGAATAGGTTTTCAACAAATGGTGCTAGGACAACTGGATTTCCACATGCAAAAGAATGAATTTGGACCCCTACTTCACATCACACATAAAAAAATAATTTAAAGTGGATCATAGGCATAAGCATAAGAGCAAAAGCTATAGAACTCTTAGAAGAAAACACAAGAGTAAGTCTTTATGATCTTATCTTAGGCAATGATTTCTTAGCTACAACATCAAAATCACAAGTGATAAAAGACAAGATTAATGAGTAGGACATCATTAAAAGTAAAACACTTCTGCTTCAAAGGACACTATCAAGAAAGTGAAAAGATAACCTACAGAAGGGCAGAAAAATATTTGCAAATCATATATCTGATAAGGGATTTGTATCCAGAATAGATAAAGAACTCCTACAACTCAACAACAAAAAGACAACCCAATTAAAAATGGGTAAAGAATCTGAACAGACATCTCTCTAAGGAAAATACACAAAGATGCCAATAAGCATGGGAAAAGATGCTCAACATCATTAGTCTTTACCGATATGCAAATTAAGACCACAATGAGCTAACACATCTCATCACATCTATCAGAATGGCTATGATAAAAAAGATGAACAATAACCAGTATTATTGTTATATTTATTGTGAAGAAATTGGAACCCTTATACATCGCTGGTGGGAATGTAAAATGGTGCAGCCACTTTGGGAAGCAGTTTGGCAGTTGCTAAAAATGTTAAACACAGAGTTACCATACGACCCAACAATTCCACTCCTAGGTATATATCCAAGATAACTGAAAACATATGTTCATACAAAAACTTTTACATAAATGTTTATAGTAGCATTATTTATAATAGCCAAAAGATGGAAATAATCCAAATGTCCATCAGCAGATGAAGAGATAAACAAAATGTGGTATATCCATACAACGTGATATTATTCAGCCATAAAAAGGATTGAAGTACTGATATGTAATAAACACGGATGAATCTTGAAAACATTATGCCAAGTGAAAGAAGCCAGTCACAAAAGACTGCATATTATATGATCCTATTCATATGAAGTGTCCAGAATAGGCAAATCTATAGAGACAGAAAGTAGATTAATGGTTGCAATGGGTACAACATTTCCTTTTGGGGTGATAAAAATGTTCTAAAATTAGATTATGGTGATTGTATAATTATGTGAATATAGTAAATGCCAATGGGTAAACTTTAGGGTATGTAAATTGTCTTGATAAAGCTGCTAAATTTTTTAAAAATGTTATGTTCTGTTTAGTAATAAGGAATTTCTCTGAGATATAAAAACATTGTAGTTATCTTAACTCTTTCCCAGGATTTTGGTGGTAAATTTTTATGTACAATAAACATCATCAAAGGCAACCCCAAACCAATGATTAATGCTAAAAAGAGGCCCTTGGTATGTTCATCTGCTGTTGGTAGTGGAATTAGTTTTTAATCTCAGGTTGACCTTTCTGCACCTAGCATACTTTAATCTGCTGTTGGCTACTTCCCAAAATGACCACTCCTCTACTGCCCCGTCCCATAAAAAATTAGAAAAGATCAAATAATTATTTCTTCAATATGCTCATTTTACATATCCGGATGAAAGTAGGTTAAAGATCTGTTCCACAGATTAGAGCTATTTATACTACATCTCATTACTTTTTAGGGTCATAAGTCCTAGCAGTAAGCTAGCTCTTCAGATAGAAATGTAAAGGTCTGTATTTTTATACTTTTTTTGGTGGAATTTATCCAGACTTGTTTATAAGAGTTTTCCTATTTGTGCTATACTGAGAAAGAGCTACATAGGATTAAAAATGAAAGACTTTTTATGGCAACTTAAAAAAACTTATTATCACCACTTGTAGTACTTATAAGTTTTTCTCCAGAAAAATATTTTGAATTTTTAATCTCAGAACTTCTTGTTATCAATATACTTCATGTGCCTGAAACACCTTCCTCACTAGCCAATATCTTCCATCTCACTCTAAGAAATGCAAACTAGTTCAAATCTAACCTGAACAGAACACAATTTGGAATCTGCCATTAAAATATATATTATGCATTTTGAAGAAAAACAAATCACTTATAAATATATGCTTTTTGGGATTATTGGTACATCTACTTATCAGTATATTTTAAAAGATTACTCTTTTTTTCCCCTGCACACTTGGGTCTCTGTTCTATTCATTTTCATACAGTCTCACATTTTTTCTCTTTCCAAGATTCCAAGAATCCTTTCAGAAATATCAAGTTTCCCTTTAAATAAATATCAAGACTAGGGGAAAGACAGTGAAGCTACCTGACCCTACATTCTATGCCACCAACATGCATTAAACATGCAGGAACTTTTTCAGAGGTGCCAAAATTCACTAGAAATGAGAAAAATGTACAATGAAAGTGTTTGAGTAGCTTTTTATTACTCCTAGAATACTATCTTGTAAGCCAATCTTAACATTATCCAGAACACAGCACTTACATACTATGAGAGAAAATACAGCACCTTCAGAAATTACAACAAGCCTACAATCTGGTATCTGAAATCTTTTTGGCCGATATGTTTCAGAATTAAGAACTTCTATTAGAAAGGTGTGTCTGCCATATATTATGCAACACCTCCAGCAAGGGCTGGAGCTGCACTGTAATCGAACACATTAATATTTCTGTAGGAAACTTATGACTATTCACACGAAGTGAATGTTCAGTTATACACAGCCTCAGTTCCATTCGGGTCAGATTTTACCACCAAGGGAGTTAGGAAAGACAGACAAAGGACTGGCACCTGTACTGACACATTAATTTGAAATCTAGTTCTTTATATTTGGTATCTAGTTCAGAGCCACTGTAAACTGTTGCTCTGTTCTTCCACAAAAATGAAACAATGTATTTAAAATGAAAAAATGAAACTGTATATTTCATGAGGTAAATGTGAAATTGATTAGCCTTCAAAACTAAGTTAACTACATTATGATTTTCCTCTAGAACTTGCCTAGCTCCACTCGGGTTAAAAACTCCATTTCTCGGCGCGATAGTAAAAGACATCAGATCAACCCCAAGCTTGCACTGTGAGCATCGCTGGGGGCTTCAAGGACCTTGGGCAGCATGAAGACCTCTAGGAGGGTAGGGAGGCCCGAGATGGCGCAGAGTGGTGCAGCACATCTGCGCTGGCAAACTTAAGCCTCAGTGGATGAAGGCAAAGAGAGGTCAAGTAGGGATCTGTGTGGTCACTGTTCTTTTGCCAGGACACAGGATGAACAGTAAGATTCCTTTATAAGGCGTTGGTATAAATTCTTGTTTGGAGGCTGCAAAAAGCGTCGCACGGGTGGTGGTGGGGGGCTGTGGCTGATAAGCCAGAGCTGGGGCTAGAAGAGGAAGGGAAACAGGGTGCCAACTTCCTGCACAAGTTGGGTGAAAATAGGTCTGAGCAACCTGTTCCTGCATCAGTCCCAGAGGGTTAGGTACCTGCGTGGGCGGAGCGCGGCCGACCCGGAACCGCCGTATCCCGGGCCAGGGCGCTGTGCTCCACCTACAGCGAGGAGGTAACTGCTGCCCGGCAGGATTTGGACGGGTCATCCGGCGTCCTGCGAGCTTGCCCTACGCCAGGAACATAGACTTCAGCCCCAGGCCGAGCACGCGCGCGGGAGGGGGAAGCGGGTCCCACCAGAGCGCAGGCCCGGCCCGCCCCCGGCTTCAAGTATAGGGCAGGACCCTCGCGGCTGTGCAGCCAATCCCCGTTCCCCAGTGACCGCGGGGCGGGACCCCGCGGCTTCGCGTCCAATTCCCGCTCCTTGGCACCCGTGGGGGAGCGGGTCGGCGCGGTTGTTGGCTGCTGGCTGCGAGGTCAAGCAGGCTGGCCGAGGCAGCGCTCCCTCCCTCCCGTAACCCTTGGAGGTGGGAAAAAGTTAAGTAAAGCAGAACCGAGTGAAATAGCGTAGGACTGCGGAGGTGTCAGGACTCGGCCGGGGTGTCGTGTCATCAGGCAACTCATCCGCCGGGGTCGGAGAGGTACCCTTGAGGTTGGGCTGCTGGGCTGGTCCATCGTGGTGCTTGGTTGAATTTCTCTCACTTGGTGGCCTCTTGAGTGTGCAGAGCTGCCCTTGGGTTGGTGGGCGGAGGCTCTGAGCTCTTGTCGCTGTCTGCTCCTCCTGTCTCTAGAGCCAAGCTTTGAACTCTTTGTCCCCTGCGACAGGGCGCGGGCGCCAGATACCTGGGCACCAGGGTGTACTTTGTATCCTGTGGATCCGTCTAATGAAAGGGAGTGCGGTTGTGTGAAACCTTTAGTAATTTTTATCCACCTCTCTAGCAGATGGACTTTTGCACGTGTCTGTGATTACCAAACGTTTGAATCTTGGGGCCTCCCAACCCCGAGCTTGTCTGTCTTCCACCCTCCTTCACCAGTTGTTAATTTTTTTTCTCTGCATTTGTTAAGCTTGTTTTTCCTTCCCACAGTGACCAGCCTAGTTCGAACCCCTGTGAACTCAAAACAGAATTGTTGCAACAGGCTACTGGCAGTCCTAAACAATTCGTCCTGGTGTACTGGTATGTGACAATCTATTTTTTTTTTTTAGTTATTGTTCCTGATTCTCTTTCCACTTTGAGTTTACATCCTAATGCCGCCAGGAAGCCGACTGTAGTTAAATCCAGTGTCATCATTTTCTTAATGCATATGTAGGTTTTTTTGGAATTATATTGTTTAGTTTAATCTTTGTGGTTGAGAATTCAAGGCAAATAATCCTTCATGAAAGAATCTGATAATTCATATTTTTAATATGTACTTCCTGATGAGTTAAGATTGTAGTGGGAATGGAATTGGTAATCTTGGTCTCAGTTTCCTAGAGTCTATTAAGTGGCAAGGAAGTATACAGAGAATAGTTCATCTTCATCCTTTCTATATATATATATATTAGTTTCCTATTGCTATCATAACAATTTATCACAAACTTAACAAACTTTTTTTTAACAGTTAAAAAGACACAAATTTATTATCTCACAGCTTCTATAGATCTGAAGTCCATGTAGGTTTAGCTAGGTATTCTGCTTAGGATCTCACGAAGCTGAAATAAAGGTTTCTGTAGGTCTGGGCTCTGTTCTGGGCGACAGTCCACCTCCAGGCTCATTGAGGTTGTTGGCAGAATGCATTTCCATGCATTTGTAGGACCGAGGTTCCCATTTCCTCACTGTCAGATGAGGCCTCTCTTGGTTCCATAAGACTGGCCACCTGTATCTTCAAAGCCAGACAACACCTCCAATCCTTTTCAGGCTTTGAATCTCCCTGACTCATCTTCTGCCACCAGCTAGAGAAAGCTTTCTGCTGTTAAGGGCTCAAGTGATCGGATTAGACCCACCTGGATAATCTCCCTACTTTAAGGTCAGTTGTACTGTGTAAAATAACGTGATCACACTCATGGAAGTGATAATCTCATATTCATGGGTTCTGGGGATTAGAGGGAGTGGAATCACGGAGGCCATTCATAGACATTCTATCTAGCATAATATGGTTGTCTCAACTAGATTAGTTTTGTAATATGTTTTTGCAGGCGTTTTTAAAAAATCCTAACAACTCTGATTGTATGATTATCCTCACCACAGATAAGGAAATTCAGTTAAAGTTAGTTGCCCAGAGGCACATGGCTAAGTGGCAGAGTTGCTATTTGGACCCAGATCTACGTTTCCATTAGGTCTAAAGCCATGTTTATGGATAGTCACAGTGAAGTGCAGCCAAAGTCATGAGATAGGAAGAAACTGAGAATCTATGAGATCTTTATTGTACCTGATTTTTTGGATTATCTCTTTTTTTTTTTAAATTTTTTGTTTATTGCAGTAACATTGGTTTATAACATGTAAAAATTTCAGGTGTACATCATTATAGTTCTATTTCTGCATAGATTACATCATGTTCACCACCAAAATACTAATTACAACCCATCACCACACACATGTACCAAATTATCTCTTTCACCCTCCTCGCTCCCCCTTCCCCTCTGGTAACCACCAATCCAATCTCTGTCTCTATGTGTTTGTTTATTGTTGTTATTATCTACTACTTAATGAAGGAAATCATACGGTATTTGACCTTCTCCCTCTGACTTATTTCACTTTGCATTATACCCTCAGTGTCCATCCATGTTGTCACAAATGCCTGGATTTCATTGTTTCTTATGGCTGAGTAGTATTCCATTGTGTATATATACCACATCTTCTTTATCCATGCGTCCCTTGATGGGCACTTAGGTTGCTTCCAAGTCTTGGCTATTGTGAATAATGCTGCAATGAACACAGGGGTGCATGTACCTTTACAAATTGGGTGTTTTCAAGTTCTTTGGATAAATACCCAACAGTGGAATAGCTGGATCATATGGTAGTTCTATCCTTGATTTTTTGAGGAATCTCCATACTGTTTTCCATAGTGGCTGCACCAGTTTGCACTCCCACCAGCAGTGTATGAGAGTTCCCTTCTCTCCACATCCTCTCCAACACATGTTGTTTCCTGTCCTGTTAATTATAGCCATTCTGACGGGTGTGAGGTGATATCTCATTGTAGTTTTGATTTGCATTTCCCTGATAGTTAATGATTTTGAACATCTTTTCATGTGTCTGTTGGCCATCTGTCTATCTTCTTTGGAGAAATGTCTGTTCAGGTCTTTTGCCCATTTTTTAATTGGGTTGTTAGTATTTTGGTTGTTGAGATGCATGAGTTCTTTATATATTTTGGAGATTAAGCCGTTATCAGATGTATAGTTTGCAAATATCTTCTCCCAATTGTTAGGTTGTCTTTTCGTTTTGTTGATGGTTTCCTTTGCTGTACAGAAGCTTTTTAGTTTGATGTAGTCCCATTTGTTTATTTTTTCTATTGTTTCTCTTGCCCGGTCAGACATGATACTTGAAAAGATGTTGCTAAGACCGATATCGAAGAGCGTACTGCCTATGTTTTCTTCTAGAAGTTTCATAGTTTCAGGTGTTACATTCAAGTCTTTAATCCATTTGGAGTTAATTTTTGTGTATGGTGTAAGGTAAGGGTCTACTTTCGTTTTTTTGCATGTGGCTATCCAGTTTTCCCAACACCATTTGTTGAAGAGACTTTCTTTTCCCCATTGTATATTCTTGGCTCCTTTGTCAAAGATTAGCTGTCGATAGATGTGTGGGTTTATTTCTGGGCTTTCGATTCTGTTCCATTGATCTGTGTGTCTGTTTTTGTGCCAGTACCATGCTGTTTTGGTTACTATAGCTTTGTAGTATATTTTGAAATCAGGGAGTGTGATACCTCTAGCTTTGTTCTTTTTTCTCAGGATTCCTTTACCTATTCGGGGTCTTTTGTTGTTCCATATAAATTTTAGGATTCTTTGTTCTATTTCTGTGAAAAATGTTGTTGGAACTTTGATAGGGATTGCATTGAATCTATAGATTGCTTTAGGAAGTATGGACATGTTAACTATGTTAATTCTTCCAATCCAAGAGCACGGAATATCTTTCCATTTCTTTGTGTCTTCTTCAATTTCTTTCAGAAATGTTTTATAGTTTTCGGTGTACAGATCTTTCACCTCTTTGGTTAAGTTTATTCCCAGGTATTTTATTCTTTTTGTTGCAATTGTAAATGGGATGGTATTCTTAATTTCTCTTTCTGCTACTTCCTTGTTAGTGTACAGAAATGCAACTGATTTTTGTATGTTGATTTTGTATCCTGCAACTTTACCATATTCGTTTATTACTTCTAAAAGTTTTCTGGTGGATTCTTTAGAGTTTTCTATATATAAAATCATGTCATCTGCAAATAGTGACAGTTTCACTTCTTCTTTTCCAATTTGGATCCCTTTTATTTCTTTCTCTTACCTGATTGCTCTGGCTAGTACTTCCAGTACTATGTTAAATAGGAGTGGTGAGAGTGGGCGTCCTTGTCTGGTTCCTGTTCTTAGAGGGATAGCTTTCAGTTTTTCACAATTGAGGATGATATTAGCTGTGGGTTTGTCATATATGGTCTTTATTATGTTGAGGTACTTTCCTTCTATACCCATTTTATTCAGAGTTTTTATCATAAATGGATGCTGTATCTTGTCAAATGCTTTCTCTGCATCTATTGAGATGATCGCGTGATTTTTATTCTTCATTTTATTAACGTGGTGTATTACGTTGATTGATTTGCGAATGTTAAACCATCCCTGCATCCCTGGAATAAATCCCACTTGATCATGGTGTATAATCTTTTTAACCTATTGTTGTATGCGATTTGCTAGTATTTTGTTGAGGATTTTTGCATCGATGTTCATCAGTGATATTGGCCTGTAATTTTCTTTTTTTGTGTTGTCCTTATCTGGTTTTGGTATCAGGGCAATGTCAGCTTCATAGAATGAGTTAGGGAGCTTCCCCCCCTCCTCAATTTTTTGGAAGAGTTTGAGAAGGATAGGTAGTAAGGCTTGTTTGAATGTTTGGGAGAAGTCACCAGGGAAGCCGTCTGGTCCTGGACTTTTATTTTTGGGGAGGTTTGTGATTACTGTTTTGATCTCCTTACTGGTGATTGGTCTATTCAAATTCTCTACTTCTTCTTGATCCAGTTTTGGAAGGTTGTATGATTCTCAGAATTTATCCATTTCTTCCAGATTGTCGAATTGGTTGGCATATAGCTTTTCATAGTATTCTCTTATAATCTTTTGTATTTCTGAGGTGTCTGTTGTAACCTCTCCTCTTTCATTTCTGATTTTACTTATTTGTGCCTTCTCTCTTTTTTTCTTGGTGAGTCTAGCTAGAGGTTTGTCAATTTTGTTGATCTTTTCAAAGAACCAGCTCTTGGTTTTATTAATTTTTTCTATTGTTTTTTTGGTCTCTATTTCATTTATTTCTGCTCTGAGTTTTATTATTTCCCTTCTTGTACTGATTTTGGGCTTTGTTTGTTCTTCTTTTTCCAGTTCCTTTAGGTGCATTGTTAGATTGTTTATTTGAGATTTTTCTTGTTTGTTGAGATAGGCCTGTATTGCTATAAATTTCCCTCTTAGAACTGCTTTTGCTGTATCCCATAAGTTCTGGCATGTCGTATTTTCATTTTCATTTGTCTCCAGGTATTTTTTGATTTCTCCTTTGATTTCTTCGTTAACCCAGTTGTTGTTCAGTAGCATTTTGTTTAATCTCCACGTATTTGTGGCTTTTCTGATTTTCTTCCTATAGTTGATTTCTAGTTTCATACCGTTGTGGTCAGAAAAGATGCTTGGTATTATTTCAATCTTCTTAAATTTATGGAGACTTGTTTTGTGGCCTAATATGTGATCAATCCTGGAGAATGTTCCATGTGCATTTGAAAAGAACATGTATTCTTCGGTTTTTGGATGGAATGCTCTGTATACATCTACTAGGTCCATCTGTTCTAGTGTGTCATTGAAGGCCAATGTTTCCTTATTGATCTTTTGTTTGGATGATCTATCCATTGGTGTAAGTGGAGTGTTAAAGTCCCCTACTATTATTGTGTTACTGTCTATTTCTGTTTTTATGTCTGTTAATAATTGCTTTATATATTTAGGTGCACCTACATTGGGTGCGTAGATATTTACAAGTGGTATATCCTCTTGTTGGATTGTTCCCTTGATCATTATGTAATGCCCTTCTTTGTCTCTTTTTACAGTTTTTGTTTTAAAGTCTATTTTGTCTGATATGAGTACTGCTACCCCAGCTTTCTTTTCATTGCCATTTGCGTGGAGTATCTTTTTCCATCCCTTCACTTTCAGTTTGTAAGTGTCTTTAGGTCTGAGGTGTGTCTCTTGTATGCAGCATATATATGGGTCTTGTTTTTTTATCCAATGAGCCACCCTATGCCTTTTAATTGGAGTATTTAGTCCATTGATGTTTAAAGTAGCTATTGATAAGTATATACTTACTGCCATTTTTTAACTGTTTTTTTCCCTCAGTGTTTTAGTCGTCCTTCCCTGTCTTTTCTTCTTCTATACAGAATTGATGGTCACTTTATTTTGACCTCTGTCTGAAAGCTGTACTCTTTAACTACCCTCCTCCCTCATGTTTTTGATATCATATCTAACCTCTTTTTTGTGCATTTATATCCATTACGTTCTTATCATGGAAATAGATAATTTTTCCTATTTGTGGTCTTCTCTTTTCCCTTTAAATCAGTCCCTTTAACATTTCTTGTAGCACTGGTTTCTTGGTGACAAACTCCTTTAATTTTTGCTTGTCTGGGAAATTTTTGATCTCTCCTTCCATTGTGAATGATAACCTTGCTGGGTAGAGTATTCTTGGCTGTAAGTTTTTTCCTTTTAGCACTTTAAATATATCGTGCAATTCTCTTCTAGCCTGTAAGGTTTCTGCTGAGAAGTCAGCTGATAGCCTTATGGGGTTTCCTTTGTATGTAACTTGACATTCTCTTGCGGCTTTTAGGATTCTCTCTTTATCTTTAATTCTGGACATTTTGATTATGATGTGTCTTGGTGTGGGCCTCTTTGGGTTTATCTTGTTTGGGGCTCTCTGTGCTTCCTGTACCTGGATGTCTGTTTCCTTCCTTAGGTTAGGCAAGTTTTCATCTATTATTTCTTGAAATAGATTCTTTGCCCCCTTGTCTCGCTCTACTCCTTCCGGGACACCTATATCACGGATGTTAGTGCGCTTGATGTTGTCCCAGAGGTCCCTTAGACTGTCCTCACTCTTTTTAATTCTTTTCTCTTTTACCTGTTCACCTTGGGCAATTTCTTCTCATCTTTCGTCCAGCTCACAGATCCGTTCTTCTGTATCCTCTACTCTGCTTTTGAGTCCCCCTAATGAATTTTTCATTTCCAGTATTGTATTCTTCATTTCTGATTGGTTCTTTTTTATATCTTCCATTTCTTTGTTGACATTCTCACTGAGTTCATCTATTCTTCTCCCCAGATCAGTGAGCATCCTTAACACTCTTAGTTTGAACTCTCTGTTGGGTAGGTTGCTCATTTCTGTTTCACTTAGTTCCTTTTCTGGGGTTTTGTCCTGTTCCCTTACTTGGAATGTATTCTTTTGCCTCCTCATTTTGCCTCTTTCCCTGTGCTTGTGTCTATGTATTAGGTAGGTCAGCTACGTCTCCTGCTCTTGGATAGGTGACCTTATGTAAGTGATGCCGTAGGAAGCTTCCAGTGTGCTTCCCTCGGTTCTCGATGTTCCAGGGGTGACCCCTATGTGGGCTACGTGTGTCCTTCTGTTGTGCCCTGTTTGCTCTCCCTGTAGGCGCCCAGGGAGGCCGAGTTATGCTCCTGGCCAGCTGTTGTAATGCTCAGCTGCTTGTAGTTGTTGTGGGCCATTCAGTCTCTTTATCAGGTGTGGGGAGCCCCAGCACAGTTGGCTGCAAGTTCTAATACCACATTTATGTTGCAGTATTTCTTTTAAGTGAGTAGGCCCCCAGCGTGGCTGGTTGTTAGGCTCAGGGCCTTACAATTGCTGTAAGCCTGTAGCCTATTATGTCTCTTGTCAGCTCTCTGAGGATTGCAGCTGGGTGGGGCTGGCCTCAGGCACAGGAGCACCCAATTGTTTCAGGCTTTGGAAGGTGGGGCAAATCCCCTATGTGGGTCTTTGAGAAACACAAGTCTTGTGCAGCTGACAAGCCCTGCCGCCCACAGGTCCACACACACAGTCAACACAGTCCTGCCCCGTGTGCGTGCCCCGACCTCCCGAAGCGGACCCAGTCTCTCTATGGCGGGAGCCCTACACACTCCACCACCGCCCCACACTCTCCACCTGCTCCTTGTGCACACCCTGCCCCGCTAAAGTCAGCTCAGTTGCCAGGCTGCAGAGAATCCAGTCACCAATCTATGCAGGCCCACAAGTTGCCTGAGGGCTTGTTGTTGGGTGGGGCCAGTCTCTAGGGTGGGCTTCCTGCCCTGGCTGACCTGGATTAAATCGGTGCTAGCGGGTGGGGCAGACCTGGGCTAGCAGGCCTCAGGGAGAACTCCAATGGCGTCTGTGTCAACACGCTCACACCAGGCCACAACAATGGCCGCCGCCAATGTCCCAGTCCCTGGAGAGGTCCCACCCCTCACCGAGATGCACTCAGGGCCTATTAGGTGAGTCTCTTTTCACTACAGCACTGTGCACCTTTCTTTCTGGTAATTTTAGGATGCTTTCTGAAACGGGTGAGTTTGCGTGGGCCCTTTAAGAGCCGGTTTTAGTTTCTTTGTGAACCAGCTTTTCTTGGGGTACTCCCCAATGTTTTAGTAGCAGGCAAAGTCAGATATTATGCCGCTGGTCTCGATTGTGCTGGGTCCACAAAATGCCCACAGCGGGGACGCTCCCTGGCTCAGGGCCCCGCGCCTCCAGGGAGGGCTGGGTACCTGTGGGCTGCTCCCGGCGGCCGTGAAGCTGGCGGCTTGTGAAGGGGGCGTATTTCCTCTCCAGAAGGGAGTCTCTGCCTCTTCCACGTCACTTAGGATTGTCCGTTGTTGCCGGAGTTCCTCTTATCCAGTTTTCAGTTCTGTCTCAGGGGTAATTTTTCCACAAGTAGTTGTAAATTGGCTGTGTCCATGGGAGGAGGTGAGTTCCGAGTCTGCTTACGCCGCCATCTTGAGTTTGCCTGTATTATCTCTTTATATTAGTGGTATAGGCTAAACTCTTATACCCTAACAAAGATAGCCCAAAATACAATTGCATGAATAAGATAAAAGTTTTTTTCATACATCTAGAGGAAGGAGTCCAGAGCTAGTAGGAAGATTCTGACAACCTCAATACATGGCTTCCATAAATGGATCCAAGGTGCTGTTCCAGTTGGCACTACCTGCAGGGCAGTGAGAAGGAGAGAAAGCACCAGGAGAGCACACGTTGTCCTCATTAGGGGCATGACCTTTGTGACGTACATCACAAAGCGTACTGAGCTCCAAGGGAGGGTAGGAAAGATACGGCTGTTTGGCTGTATCCCCAGCTAAAACTCAGGATTCTGTTAAGAAAGAAGAGGAAAAATAATATTGGCAGAAAACAGTCTTTGCCATACCTTTGTTTTTGATGGTTTATTCTGTAACCTTCTATGAGTGGAGTATTTTGTTTGGCTTTGCTGTTAGTTTTAAAAAGTAGTATTTGAAAGGACAGGAAATTCTTATTCAATATTAATTGTTCCTTGATTTCTCAATTGCCATTTTAATATATAATTTAATTGATAGACATACTTAAATTTATGTAATTTAACTTCTTTGAGAAATTTAATTTTTCATTTAGTACTTGTACAATTTATTCACATTTTGGGTTAATTTGATTTCTCTGATGAAAATTAATACATTGTGGAAAGTGTTGAAGGTTGCTTTGGGATATGTGAACCCATTTTGTGTATCTGCACATGCCGTCTGCACAATTAGGTGATAATGCCTTGTCATGTGATTTATGTATACGGTAATATTCTGTAACTCTGCAGTTGAATGACTCTTCCACACTTCTTCATACTTTGCTCTTCAAAATTCTTTCTCTCAGCCCATCCTTTTCTACATCTGAATTATACTTACTCATTTAGACCTACCACAGGTCCCCTCATCCGCTATCATTTAGCCTGTATATACTTGGAAGATTGTTTTCAAACAGATCTGGGCTTGAGTTGTTGGTTTGACTTTAGGCAAGTTACTAAGTCTCGGAGTTTGGGTTTCTTTGTATGTAAAATGGTAGTAAATGCCGCCAGAGATAATATGAAGATTAGGAAGAGAATACGTTTTCTATAACACCTACAGCAGTACTTGGCAAATAGTAGGTGCTCAATAAATTATACTAGTCACTGCTCACTCCTTGGCTTCTAGCACTTTGAGTCTGCACTGTTTTTTTTTGTGAGGAAGATTAGCCCTGAGCTAACATCCATGCCAGTCCGCCTCTTTTTTTCTGAGGAAGATTGGCCCTGGGCTAACATCCGTGCCCATCTTCCTCCACTTTATATGGAATGCTACCACAGCATGGCCTGACAAGTGGTGCGTTGGTGCTCGCCTGGGATCTGAACCTGCCAACCCCTGGCCGCCAAAGTGGAGCATATGCACTTAACCGCTAAGCCGCCGGGCTGGCCCCGAGTCGGCACTTGTTTAAAAAAAAGATTGGTTTTTCTCTCTCACAAGTTTATGAATTCATTAAGAACTAGGACCAAGTCCTGGGTATATTGTGGTCCCTAAATATTGACTTAGTGAATTGGAACTAGCATATGTAAGAATATTTATGAGATTGAAGTTGTGAGGGCTTTTTTCTTTAGTTTTCCCATTGTGATTGCATCATGGAAAATCAATTGGCTAAATCAACTGAAGAACGAACATTTCAGTACCAGGATTCTCTTCCATCACTGCCTGTTCCTTCACTTGAAGAATCATTAAAAAAATACCTTGAATCAGGTATGTTTGTAATTTTCTAGTGTATATCAATATTGTTAGCAACTTAGAAAACTATGAAATCATTAGAAGTTGATGAGGATCTAATTGCTTTTTCCTCTAGGCTCATGATAAAGTATCCTTAAAATGTCCAAAACTTTTCTATCTTTCTCTCTCATGTTAATTTTTCCATAGTTTGTAAAGCCAGGTAATACTATTAGGCTTACAATAAAAAGTAGTAATCCTTTGCCTTCTCCCGCCCCTACACTGGGAATCCTGCAAATCCCACTCCCTCGGGCAAGCATTTTCAACTATTTTATCTGTTTCCTGTTTTGTTTATCTCTGGATTTAAACTAACATTCTTATACTACTATTTCTTGGAATTTTTAGTTGTAAGTATTATAAATTAGTTCCTAAAAAGATGTGGATTTAGCTCTCTACACTACCTAACCTGCCCTTTCCCTACCCCCAACGTATATGCAATCCAACAGATCTACATTTTCCCTCTCATTCTGTCAATATAGTTGTACAAAATCACCATTTGGGATTAAATTAAATTAAGTCAGGTGAAACCTGATTTAGATCAGCATTTATTTCAGTTAATACACCTGTCCATTTAGGGTTTGTGGTTATACAATTATTCACAAGAGAACCATTCAGTGTACTTTGATTACATTTTTGCTGCATTTTGTTTTTCCTCATTTTTCACTTGCTTGGTGCTTTGTATCCATAACTAATTCAGTTCGAAACATTTCAATATGCTGAAAATCCCTGAATTTAAAGACACTCTTAGTTTCATTTCTTTTTGGAGACATCCGTCCTGGGGCCTTCTACTCTTCTGTTTCGGTCAGTGTTCACTTTTCTTGAGCTGGCTGGACAGCTCTTGCCCTGGGGCTTTCCTTTGGCCCTCATCCTGGCAGTTCTCCTCACCTCTCTCTCCTGTGTTGGATTCTCTGGTTCCTGGATTCTGTCTTCCCCTTTCTCTTCCCTCATTTTGGTGCAACACATCTTCAGTAGCTGCTTGAGAAAAGGTGTCTGGAAGGAAAAGAATCTAAGACCTAAAAATGAACATATTCTACCTTCATACTTGATTGTTTGGTGAAGTATAGAATTCTGCGTTGAAATGATTTTTCTTAAGAGTTTTGAAGGCACTGTTTGTTCTTGAGAAATCTGACACCCTTCTGATGTTTGATTCTTTATGTATGACCTGTTGTTTTTCACTCTCAGGATGCGTTTGAAAACCTTTTTCTTTATCCCTACCATTCTGAATTTCTCAATGATGTCCCTTGGTGTGTAGGTTTTTTCATTTATTTCTCTGAACACTCAGTGGGTTCTATTAGTTTAAAAGTCATGTTCTGGGGCTGGCCTGGTGGTGCAGCAGTTAAGTGTGCACATTTTGCTTCCACGGCCTGGGGTTCGCTGGTTCGGATCCCGGGTGCGGACCTATTCACCACTCGTCAGGCTATGCTAAGGCAGGGTCCCATGTAGAAAAGCTGCAACTCTACCACTATGACACACAACTATGTACTGGGGCTTGGGGGAGAAAAAAGGAAAAAAAAAAGAGGGAGATTGGAAACAGATGTTAGCTCAGGGCCAGTCTTCCTCAAAAAAAAAAAAAAAGAGGCTTGGCAATGGATGTTAGCTCAGAGCCAGTCTTCCTGACAAAAAATAAAAATAAAAGTCATGTTCTTCAGTTCTGAGAAATTTTAAAAATATTGTTTCTTTGATAGTTTTCTCCTCCCTTCTTTGCTGTCTCTGGAATTCCTATTACTTGGATCTAGGTCCTTCTGGGCTCAGCTTTTAGTTAAAAAGTTATCTCCATTTCATTATTAGTGCCTTTCCCTTTTTGGCCTATTTACTGTTTGATATCACCAATCCTTTTTTTATTTGTTCTGTTGTCTGACTCATGTGAGAGGCTTTCCTCAAATATCTGGCAATCTTTAGTTATTCATATTTAAGAGTCAGACCCTTAAAAAGCTGGCTGGGAACTCTGTGTGCATGGGTAGGGCTTCAAGACTAGTGGGTCTTATAGTAAGCCTTGTGGGGTAATAGGGCAGAGATGTAGCAGTTCTGTTAGGGTATAGCCAGATACCAATACTCTGATCAGTTTCCCCAAAGAAGAATCCTCTTATCTTTTGTTTAGAAGGCATAAGCCTGACTGCTAGTGTTTGGGGAGCTGAGTAGGGGAAGGGTGCTGGAGGACTCCTTGTTCCAGGTGTATACTTTCATTGTAATCCCTGTTTTTTCATTATGGGCTAGAATCTATGTACGCTGCTTGTCTAGTTCAACTTCTCCTGAGAGTAAACCTCCAGCTTTCTACTAGCACTGGGAGGAAGTTTCCTGGCTTTCTAGAGTGGAGAAAAAGATATACAGGAACTAGTGTGGATGGGGTGGTTGTCTGCTGCTTCTAAAGACTTTCAAGCAGTCCTCTTGTTTTCAGCCTCACTTCGCCCCCTGCCTTTGGAAGTCCGTGTGTCTTGAATTCTTGAACATTTCTGGGATTCTACTGCAGGAATTGTCTTGCTTCTTGGTTTGCACCTAACCCTACCCTATCTCCTACTGCCTTCTACTCTCCAGGCCTTAGATATTAACTTTCTCCATCCTACAAAGTCAGTCACTGGTTTCCCATGTGTTTTTTAATTTGTAAAATGTTAACTTTTCTGCTGTCTTCTCTTTTTTCGTTTTCTTTGTCCTTATGGATTTATACCTTTTTTATTACTTCACTATCATTTTAGAAAGCTTCTAGAAGTGGAGATAAATGTATGTACTTAGTTCACATTAACTGGAAGCCCTCTGATAGAGTTTTTATGTCTTCTTTTTCTCTCTTCTTTTTTCTTATCTCCTTTCATCTGGAAGTTCCAGTTTCTTTTTTGAAAAATTCACTGATTATTCACTGTTTTTGATTATTCACTTGCACTCTCCCTGAATACAGCTTTTAAATTGACTTCAAGATAAGACTTTGAAGAGACAAAATAAAACAAAAGGAAGACATTAATGTCCCTTGATTTCTAATTTACTTTCATCTATAGCTTAATTTTCAGAACACTTTTTCATGGTCTAGGAACCCTGTATCCTTTTTTTTTTCTTTTTTGAAGGAAACCATTATTGGCCACTAGGCACCCTAAACTGCTCTGGGCAGGCTTTACACTTAAATTTACATACGTATTGCATCACATACCTAATGTTCAAGGCTTTACTTGAACATTAGTGGAAAGGAACTTAATTTCTATTATTTGTGGCTAAATAGGATTTACTTTCCTGTTAGGCTAATAGCTAGACGATGGCCCTGTCTTTGTCAATTTAACTATCATCTAGAATGATTTTAAAATAATTTTTCAGAGCATGATTATCAGATTACATAATATTCACTGTTTTATTTTTTATAGTATTTTGCAGCATTGCTTTTCAGCCATTTTCATGTTGTAAATTATTATAACTTATTGGACTGCTGTGATAATACATAGTTGTTTTACATAACTGAGTCTTAAGATTTGTGTAAGTAATAATAATTGAGGTGAGTTCGTGGTACTTGATGTCTAAATACTTTAATGCATATTTTTTCTTTATAGTAAAGCCCTTTGCAAATGAAAAAGAATATAAGAAAACTGAAGAAATTGTCAAAAAATTTCAAAATGGAATTGGAAGAGAATTGCACCAGAAATTACTTGAAAGGGCAAAAGGAAAAAAAAATTGGGTATTTTTGTTATTGTACTTATAATTAGAAAATTGATGCTTAAAGAATGAAAAAAAACTGTACATGGCTTTTGTTTTAAAATTATTACTGTAAAAATTCTTGCAGTCATTGTTGTCATTATCATCATCCAAAAGAATGAATGAATCACTTAATTCTGGAGAGTTTTGAGTGTTGTGAGTGGGCTCCTCTCTTAGCATATGCAGAACTTGTTAAAATGCAGATTTCCTGGGACCACTGATTCTGATTCAGAATCTCTGGAATGGAGGCCCAGAAATCCTTACGTTAGCAACTAGTCCCTGTGGTTCTGACGCAGGTGATCTGTAGACCATGCTTCAGAGAGACATTTTGTCCAGGTAATCATAGCCTAAAAAACCCAAAACACTGAAATAGACATGTCACATAAGTGGCGTACAAATATTAAACAGTGCATAGGAGAAAAAGGGCCATTAAAAAATTGGAGAATGGTTATGAGTATTCTGTGTTTCAGTTAGATAGATTGAGGAGATGTTGGTATAATAATTATTGAGAATCTCATTAATTTTGCACAAGGAATCTTCTTTGACTTCTTGAGCTTAAATTACTCTACTTCTGTAGTATCAACCAGAGGATGAGTTTTCATAATTAAAAAACATTGCCTTAGTCTAGAAATAATGATTTTAATTTTCTTTTAGTTTTAGAAATAAAAAGCAAGCTGATCTTTTCATCAGCCATTGATACCTAAGGTGGAATAATAAAATTTTATGCTTCTAGATTCCTTTATTCTCAATCTTGAGCCTTGAGTGATTTTAATTAAATCAGGGTAAAGGTAAAGAAGTTGTTTTAATGCTTGTATCTTTTTCACATATATCTTTTTCTGAGTGACTGATTATAGTTTATAACATCAATTTCTTAAAAAAGAACTCCAGGTAATTTGATGAGATCTGCTTACTTATGTGTGAAATTCAGTTGCATATTGTGAAAGAGGGACACACAGAAAGTAGTGTCTGTGAAAAATCTAAATTAGTTTTAAGTCCACTGAAAAGTTTTTATATTTCTGATTTAGTATTTCAGTTTTTGCTTGGGAAAGGAAAATTGTAAATGCCTTAGTAATTGTTATATTTAAGGATTTGTTGAATGCCTATTATACCCCAGGTACCCTGAGAAAACACACCTAAGTACTTTGTTGGGTATTTGTGACTTCAATATGCTCTGTCTGAAGGTCCCTTTTCAGTGCTTTCTTGTTTCATGTTTTTGATAATGTAGTTAAACTGAATAGTATTTAAGATCCTTCAGTTCCAAATGATCACAGTAGCATTTTTCAATATCTATGATGATTTAAAACAAGAAAATGTGTTTTTAAGTGTTGAAGAGTAATTAAAGAAAAAAGAACAGATATAGCTCTTTTTTCTTTTCTTGCCGGCAGTGACACATGTAAATATTATCAACAGCGTTAGGCTGATGTTCTTAATTTCTTTTAGCTGGAGGAGTGGTGGCTGAATGTTGCCTACCTGGATGTTCGTGCGCCATCACAACTGAATGTCAACTTTGCGGGTCCTGCACCCCATTTTGAACACTATTGGCCTCCACAGGAAGGCACTCAGTTGGAAAGAGGAAGTATAAGTCTTTGGCATAACTTGAGCTACTGGCAGCTGTTAAGAAAGTAAGGATAGTTATGTGAATTTAGTAACAGATTTACTCAAAGTCTCAGGTGGCAAAATGTTGAGAAGCTTAATTTAGTTTGGGGATGAATGCTACAGTTGTGACTGTTTAGTTTATGGGTTTTATAATGACTTCTTATAAAAATACTTTTTTTGTTGTTTCACTAGAGAAAAATTGCCTGTTCATAAAGTTGGAAATACTCCTCTAGATATGAATCAATTCCGAATGGTATTTTCTACCTGCAAGGTTCCTGGAATTACTAGAGATTCAGTTATGAGTTATTTTAGGACTGGTAAGTAGAAAACTTGGGTACTTTTTTTGGTAAAGGCATTGGGATTTGGGTCGTTTTTTTTTTTTTTTTTGTGAGGAAGATCAGCCCTGAGCTAACATCCATGCTAATCCTCCTCTTTTTGCTGAGGAAGACCGGCTCTGAGCTAACATCTATTGCCAATCCTCCTCCTTTTTTTCCCCAAAGCCCCAGTAGATGGTTGTATGTCATAGTTGCACATCCTTCTAGTTGCTCTATGTGGGACGCGGCCTCAGCATGGCCGGAGAAGCGGTGCGTCGGTGCACGCCCGGGATCCCAGCCCGGGCCGCCAGTAGGGGAGCGTGTGCACTTAACCGCTAAGCCACGGGGCCGGCCCAGGGATTTGGGTAGTTTGGCTGTAGTTATGACACTGTGGAACATACTATTTTGAAGAATATTTCTTATTGGATTTTGACTCATCAAAGGCTTTCTGTGAACCTTATCTTTCAGTCATTCTGATTAGTTGGAAGTAATTTATGGGGATGGATTTTATAAACTCTGTCTTATTTGGTTCTGTGCAAACTTGATGCTTACTTTGCATCATTTGAGAGTTTAAATTTTAGTTAAAGAGTAGAATTATGAATCAGAGTATTAGGAAATCTGGAGCATATGGTCTGGATCCTTCTCTTTCTACCCTCATTCCTTGTTATCTGAGTTCTCTTTTTGAGTGTTTGCTTGTATGTGCTCCTTATGCCCCATTTCTCTTTGTGAGTATGCTTTTTTCCTCCCTTACATGAGGTGAGAACCTGGTATCAATCTTCTTGAAGGCACATGAATTCAGATTGACTCATCAAAATTTTTGTTTTTCTTTCAGTTTAATAGCTTGGTATTTAATTTCTGCTTGGTGCCCTAACATATCCTGAAGTGGAAAATTTTGTTGTAGTAACTGCTAGTTTCTAGCTACTTCAGGAATTTTTTTCTTTTTATAAATTTAATAACATAGTTTATAATTATGGCAGAATGTAATTATCAATGGATATTTTTATTACATAAACTTTTATTTAAAAGTAAAATTTCTATAGCCAGTTTTGCTTGTAGTGTGATGGGTATGAGTTTACATTCAAGTAGAATTCAAATCCTCTTTGTAAACCTCTTTAGATGCTTGAGATACTGTCTTCAAGCCCACACATATTTACCTTGATGTTGCAAGTGAAAGAATTAAAAGAAAGGATTAAGGAACCTGGTTATTTATGGCATAAAGTTTAATGCCCAAATATGAATGGAAAAGATGGGCAAGAGAAAATTATATCAGAATAGCGGTAACAGAGACAATACACATATCAGTTAAGACCTAATATCAGTAGACCTGGTTTTGAATTCAATCTTTATTACTTAGTAAGTATGTCCTTAGATAAAGTAACTCCTTTAAGTTACAGTGTGTAGAATGGGGATTCATTAATTTAATAATGTGCCTCTAGATACAGTGGTTTAAGCTGTTATGGTTAGTATATTCTTGAACTTATGGCTATGTGAAGAGGTGTAGATAGGGATAAAGTTGAGGTTAATAAGTAAACATGAAAAAATATCAGAGTGAATGATAAATATTATATAGAGAATTCAAGTAACATGAGAATAACTGGGTAGCTGTTTTAGACTAGGTAGGCAGGGAAGGCCTCTCTGAGGATCTGAATGATAAGATGATCCAGCACAGTTTTTTGGCTTTTTCTTTGTCTTTGTTTAGTTCTGTTTGTTGTTTTTGTTTTGTGTGTGTGGAATCCCCTGGGCATGAATAAACTTGACATGTTTGAAGGGCAATGTGGATGGAGCAGAGTAGGCAGGAGGGAGAGGGGCAGATTGCAAAGGTGACTAGAGACTAGACCATATAGTACTTTGTAAGCTAACTAAGGTTTTTGGCTTTTATTTAAAATGTGAATAGATACTATTAGTGGGTTTTGAGAAAGAGAGTGATGTGATTATATTTATGTTTTAAAAAGATCATTCTCCCTGCTCTTTGAAGAATAGATTTTTAGGAGAGAGACAAGTATAGAAGCAGGGAGATCAGTGAGAAAGTTGTTTTAGTGGTCCAAGTGAGCCATAATAATGACTTGTACTAGCATGGAGGTGGTGAAAAGTTATTAGATTGGATTCTGGATATACTTTAGATTTGGAGTTAGCAGAATTATTCATAGATTGGTTGTGAGATAAAAAAATAAAAAGAGGAATCAGAGATGACATCAAGATATTTGGCTTCAGTAACTAACGGGATTGATAGGTGTGTTGGTTTATGAGGTGGAAAAAATTGGGAGGAGATATTTAGGGAGGAAAATCAAGAAGTCCCTTAGACTATGTTGAATTTAAGGTACCTTTTAGATGTCTAAGTGGAAATGTAAGTAGGCAGGTGGATACAAAGTTTGGAGTTCTGGGGAGAATTCAGGTCTGCAGATATAGATTTAGGAGTCATCATTAGCAGGCATAGAAATCGTTTTTAAAGCCATAAGAGTTGCTAAGATTAGCTTTTGGAAGTCATATAGATGAAAGTGATCAGGGGAACCATTCTTACCACAATCAAGTACAGTACTTGGTGGTCAGAGGAGGAGGAGCCAGCACAAGAGACCAAGGTAGGAAGAAAACAAAGACAGTGGTCTCCCAGAAGCTAAGAGAAGGAAGTGTTTTATCTAATGCTCCTGAGAGGTCAAATGAGATAAAAATTAAAAGTGACCATTGGATTTGTCAACATGATGTGGACAGAGGCTGCTCTTGACAATAGCAGTCTTAGTGGAAATTGAGGAAGGGAGCTCAACTAGAGGAGATGAAAGCAAACTGAAGAAGAGGTGACAGCATTTGGAAATAATGCTTGTGAAAAAAGTTTTGATGTACAGTGGGAGATATTGTTTTTGTTTTTTTAAAAGATGGGTGATATTATATCATAGGAATGACATAGGAGAGAAAGAAAAATAATCTTGTAGGGGAAAGGATAAGGAGCCAAAATCATTGAGAAGGTAAGAGGTGAGAGAGTCAAGAGCAGAAATGTTGAAGGGATTGGTCTTTGACAGGAGCAAGGATGAGAGGGAATGCAGAAAGTGTGAATCTAGATGCAGACAGATTGGCCAATTTTACTGTAGGAAGATGAGGAAGTCCTATGTATTGCTTGTGTTTTCCCTGGTGAAATAAGAACTATGGTCATCAGTTGGGGTGGAAGATTTGAGGAGAAAGGAAAAGGTTTGAAGTAGTTGTTTTGGAAAGTGGTAAAA